>NW_015542406.1:47711-54317 GCF_001515605.1 Sinocyclocheilus anshuiensis | reverse complement strand
AATGGCTGCAATATAACAGAGTGAAAAATTTAAGGGGGTCTGAATACTTTCCGTACCCACTGTATATATAATGTGTTGCATTTTCTAACTACACAGAAATGACAGATTATAATAAAAGAATATAATAAACTGTTTATCACATCTTTTTCTGCATCGTTAGAAATTACTGTAGCTTGTTTTTGAAAATAGTTTTGCATTTTGCACACACCCTGTTGGCTCACATCCTGTGCAGCTCTAAAGAAGGAAAAGACTCCTTGATTTCATTTGTCTTTTAAAACAATGCAAGCCAAGCATGTACTCGCCCTTTTGTCATGGCAACCGCCTCGGCTCTCATTCAACCAGTGACATTCTAGAGATATTTATAAATGTTAAATAGTTCTCTCTGTGGATACAGTCAGGGACGTTGCAATTCAAATAAGGTAAATGTCTCCTCTGAGAAAAATATCAAAAATACAAAAGGCATCAAGTTGTTCCACTATTCATGATAATGAGCAAAGCCGCTAAATGCATTGGTGCATTCATGTTTAGTCTGTCACAAGTTTTACTGGCAGGTTAAAAGGGGGGAAAAAAGTCTCCAAAACTGATTGCCAAGGTAAAGATATCACTATTTCAATAATCTGAACCAGATTTTCCTCCAGTAGAGAACTTTCTTAAAGCTTGGCCTTATCATACGTGACGGCTGCATTATCAATTTTACAGTGTTTATTAATGAAGTAATGGCAGTGTTGTACTGAATCAATCATGCATGCATAGCACATCCGAGTGAGTATAAAATAAAGGAGCAGTGGAGTATTGTATAGTAGCTTTGGTGAGCGTTTAGGGACCATTTGAAAGCACTTACCATATTTATTTCATGAATTATTCATTTGTTGCTTTTCCCTCAAGCATGCACATATGCCAAATATCTAGAGTCAAATTCAACTAACATGCAAATGCAAGTCATGGGATCACTCATGCTAGTAGTTCTATGGTGGTGGCAATTACAGCATTTTATTTCTGACTGATGTCCTGATGCCATATTTTTGAAAGAAGTTTCTTATTGCTCACCCATGCAGGCTGCATTTGTTTGATCAAATGTATAGAAAACATTCATATTGTGAAATATTACATAAAAAAAAAAATGTTTTCTATTTTATTTAATTTTTTTATTCTATTTTAAGCTTAATTTTTTTAGCAGTCATTACTCCGGTCTTCAGTATCACATGATCCCATCAGAAATCATGCTTATATGTCGATTTGGTGCTCAAGAAACATTTTATTTTCAATACTGAAAATAGTTTGCTGTTTTAATGCAGCTTAATTTATTATGTATGTATTTATTTCTTTATATGTGTATTTATTTTTTAAAACAGAATTTATTTGAAACAAATATTTTTTTTTTACAGTATAGTCTTTGCTGTCACTTTTGGTCAGTCACTGACTGTTTTTATGGACATGAATTAGTAAATGAAAAATGGACCCTTTTCACATTTCTAGGCAGGGTTGCCAGGTCTGCGTAATAAAATAAGCTCAATTGACCCTTCACAGAGGGCTTAATTGACAGGCGATCTGACCAATCATAACGCCAAATCCGACATTTTGTCCGACAAACCAATCAGACAGAAGAGTAGATTAAGTTCTGTGGACTTAAGCTTGAAAAAGCTTGCGTACTTTCCGTGGTTAAAATAAAATACCCTCTGATGTTCATTTCATGTTTATTTCGTGCTTTAACTAGTAAAGAGGAAAAGACGATCGGTTCATGTTCCGCTTGAAGGCGCTACAGTGATCTGTCACGACACATTAAAGATCCACAAAATGGTATTTATTGTTGGAATTTCTTCAAAAAAAGACCAAATATCAAAGACTTTGTTTCATACCTAAAGTAACCTGCTCCTGTCAGTTTCCTCTTTGCTCCGTGATGTATATTTTACTGCGTGAGAACATGACATGTGGCGTGAGAGCGGCATAGCTTGTCGGACAGCGCAACAGAAAATATGGGATGGCAGGTCTTTGCGAACGGTCAATTGGTACTCCAAATTTTCCCAGTTGCAATTCTGGGGGAAAATGGGGTTTAGCTTCAACTCGCAGACTGAAAAAAAAAAACCCCCCGCAGCAACAGTATAAAATAGCCCAATTCTGTGGGAAAAAAAAATCACAGATTTGGCAACACGGTTTCTCGGGTTCTCAGAAGCGGACATTATCTTCGATGGGTAAAATTATATAGTGGTGAACAAAAACTACAACGAATATAGTTTTTGCGTTCCCATTTGCCCCATTAACAAATAATGTTTCCACGACTTTCCAAAAGAGGAAAAACATTTAAAGAGAAAGTGAGAAAGATGTCAAATCCATTGTCAGTCCTATTGTATTAGAAATGCTCATGTAGTAGCATTTGCCAGTTTTCTGTAATTTAATGCCAAGGTAATAAAACACAAAGTACAATGTAATATATTATTTATTATTTACATTAATTTAGCATATTTTAAAAATATAAAAAAAAAACATGAAAATGATACATAGTGTATTTACAGTATAATATTATCATAGATTATCGTAAATTGTTGTCCACTGTTAGTTCCTATAATACCTAATGCATTAACTGATGTTAACGAATTGAGCCTTATTGTAAAGTGTTATCATTATTCCTTTTCTTATGATTCAGTCGTTAGGGGGAAAAAAAAAGTTTTTTTTTAATTAAGGGAGGAAATACACAAATTACCCTTTCATAAAATGTCCTCATGACGCACTAACAGACATAAGCAATAAGAAACAGGATGTCTCATTTAAATTCAGCAGCAGTTTTTCATTGATATACATACAACGATAAAGAGACGGGTAATGGAAAGTAAGACACGACACATGCATTAACGCTGAACTGGTAACACTTTCTGGCACATTGAGAAGTGCAGGGAGCAGCTTCCACCCCCTTCCCACCATAATACATCTAGTGGCACTAGAAGCAGCTGTTTGTGAAAGGCTGGGCTGTGCATTCTGCCTCCTCGCTGCACAGCTTGTGGCTCTACAGTAAAATAGCTCAAGCGTTTCCTTCCTGAGGGGGATATGAAAAAGCAATGGTCTCATCTTTTCCTTTTGTAACGGTTCCCCCGCAGATGTCTAATGATGTCTAATGAAAGCTGTGCCTCACAAAAGACAGTGGTTATCATCTCAAGACAGGCAACATGTAGGGTCAAGAAGGGATTGGCTTTGAAAGATTGACTGTCATAACAACGATGTTCCTTATCTATCCCTAAAAGGTACATAACCATTAATGGGAAAACAAGGTACAAAGTTGCCCCTTTAAGGCAGAAATGCCCAAACCAGCATTTCACAAGAGGAGGAGGGATACAATTATTTCTAATTTATATTTTTCTTCTATGTAAGTTAAGTGAATTTTCAATGTTTTTGATTTAAAAAAGAATTAAAAAAAATTAAGAAATTGTTATTTAAAATGTTGATCAATTATTTACATTTTTAATAATGTAATACCTTTTAATATAATATAATGCAACATTTAATTTTATCCCACAGCCCTCAGTCAAGTTTTTAGGCATTCGTATTTAAAAGTTCAGGCACCTTTGCATTAAGGTTACTGCTCTGTAAAAAAAAAAAAAAGATTGCAAACAGCTATAACATTTTAAAACTTAGTGTTAGAATAACTTTCCTGCATTTAATTGAATTGTTGAGATAACTTAAATATCAGTGTTGTCACATAATACAACTTCACATTTCAGGTTGACTAAACTTAAAATTTTAAGGCATCATGAACACTAAAAATAACTAAATAAATATATTAGTGGGAAAATAAATAAAGAAATAAGTCACTTGATAAAACAAATAAAATTTATTTTCATGTCTTAAATAAATGTGTTTTTTGTCCATTATTTTGTCCACTAATTACTTTCAGTATTTAGTTTTAATTTCAATTATTCTTTTTGATATAATTTCTTATTTTGACATTATTATTATTATTATTATTGTTTTTTAAATTTCTATCAATTTTTATTTCTGCATGTTCGGTCCTAGAGCTATTAATCAGTGATCTTGAAATTATTTTTTACTTCAATAAACTAAATTAATTTAGATGTTACCACATGATGCACTCTTTTAGTATAGAATTAAGATTGGTCACACTACTGTACAATAACAAAACGGGTAACTTTTACTTTCCACATGGAATCTCCATGCATGATGACCACGAAGCACCTGTAATAAAATAGCAGTAGGGTTTTGAAAAAGATACGGGTGAGATTCAGTGGCCTGTGTTCAGAAAGGGCCAAACACATTCCTTTGAAGATTATCCTGTCCGCTACTAAAATGGCATTAAATCCCATGCATCACTCACAATTCAAGGTGGGCAGTTCATTGGACGGTTTCTTAAGAAAATCCATCCAGCTGAATAATTGAAGTATCTGAAACCCATCCATGAATATGCAAGAAGGGAATCAAAGTGTCTCAACCTCTCTCTTCCATCATTTTCCTGCGGGAGTCAACAGCACATCTGGGCTGCAGAGAAAGAAACGCTCATCGTACAGCACTAAAGACCTCTGCCTCAGCATGATGGGTACTGAAATGAAATGCAATCAAATTAAATCACATCAAATGTGCTAATGGGTTGATAGCAAGATCTGTGTGTGCCACTGCTTCTAATAAACATGTAATAACCATGCAGCAGCTTTGACCCGTTTGATTAGTCTAATATGCAATAAAGCATGCACTTTGACTATCAGGCACATTGTATAAATTTAAAATGTGAAATAATCAATTAATGGTCCCTATTTTAATATTTCCTGTGTGTTTCACTCACATTCAGATTTAACTGTTTTTCTCCAGTGTTGTCACTTTAAATAAACTGAATGTTTATTGTATACAAGAAGCTGTAAGTCATCAAAGACGCTCTTTGCTTTGGACAGTTTATCTATGAATTGTAAATCCAATATAATTTTCAGACAGGCCTTTTGCTTGAACGGTCTTATATCTCACACCTTTACTCAGCCAATATGCTATACACTTGAACCAGGAAAGAGCGGAATTATCAAACATGGAAGAGGGTTTAGATTAGTCCATAAGGAGATTAATTTGCATAAGCACACACACGGACTCAGCTGCTTTACTGGAACTGGCTTTGCATGAATAAATGGATGCTATAAGAGGAGGTTAAGAAGTATTGGATTTGTATCAAAGTTCATGCAAAATCCACCAAATGCAAATCATTGGTCTGTTGTCGTGTCGGTTATTTTAATGTCGGATATACATTTTCTCAAAAGCACACTATAGCTTTTAATCAACATTTATTAAATCTGATGCTCTCAAATAAAATTACGTGAAATATAACATCTACACTGCTGCCAAAATTCTTAGCTAAAACTGCTTAACATTTTAATATTAAAATTACTGATTCATTGATTTTTTTTCATTTAAAATAAAATAAAATAAGTAAAGCTCAGTCTATATGGGAGTAATTGTCACTCACCTGTGCAGGATATATGTGGTCTCTAAGACACTCCTGCAGTATTTCACACATGTGTGTGGCAATTAGAGCAAATATAACCTCTGACAGCTCAGAAATTGAAGTGGCCCCAGGGTGCGTACAATATTATCTACATTCTCTTTGGTGCCACCAGCATGTAATATATATATATATATATATACTTCATTTCACAAGGCATTAAAACATTTTCCTAAGAGAATCGTAATGACCTCGCACACTGTGCTCTTCTAACCCTGCAGCGAGATCGCAGAACAGAATGCTACATTTTACTGTCTGCCAAGCATGTAATGAGCTATATCACATTATGCTGTGTTCATATGGCCCATTTCTTGTCATTGCTTTGACTTTTCCAGATTTATTTTTTAAATATAGATGGCTAAAAATGGAAACATTCAACAATTCAGGTGAGACTAAGCTGTGCATGGATCATTCATAAGCAATTAATAGAAATATGAGCAATAAGCAGTTTTCATGGCACTGAAACCCTTTACAGTTTTTAATTTCAACAGAATGGCCTCAAATTAGTTTGATAGGGCTTTTTATGAGGTCAGTATGGAAATAATAACCGTAGCTTTGGCTATCTTTTGAGATAACATTACTCTTTTTAGAGTAATGTTTCGACTCTCATTCTGACGGCACCCATTCACTGCAGAGGATCCATTAGTGAGCAAATGATGTAATGCTACATTTTTCCAAATCTGTTTCAATGAAGAAACAAACTAATCTCGGATGGCCTAAGGGTGAGTAAATTCAGCAAATTTTCATTTTTGGATGAACTATTCCATTAGTGTGTGAATAAACATGCTATGTCAGATGCAGCTTCTGTACCACCTTTGCAGTGTAAAGATGACTTGTTTATGTTGATAAAATCCTACTTGATTGATTAAATTAATTAAATAAATACTTGAATTAGAAAAAAGACAACAGAAATACAATTAGTAAGTTAATTCAATAAATTGATCTTACAAAGATTAAAAAAAAATGCCCCAGAAATCAATCCCGGGGCAAATAGCACCCCGTAATAGAAAACTAATTTCTGAGTCTGATACACACATAACTGAACTGATGTATGGCCTTACATGACTCCAGCTCCATTAGTTAAAAAAAAACAAACAAAAAAAAAACAAAAAAAAATTGCA
>NW_015542406.1:46358-47573 GCF_001515605.1 Sinocyclocheilus anshuiensis | reverse complement strand
TAAAATAAAATAAAATAAGTAAAGCTCAGTCTATATGGGAGTAATTGTCACTCACCTGTGCAGGATATATGTGGTCTCTAAGACACTCCTGCAGTATTTCACACATGTGTGTGGCAATTAGAGCAAATATAACCTCTGACAGCTCAGAAATTGAAGTGGCCCCAGGGTGCGTACAATATTATCTACATTCTCTTTGGTGCCACCAGCATGTAATGTAATATATATATATATATATACTTCATTTCACAAGGCATTAAAACATTTTCCTAAGAGAATCGTAATGACCTCGCACACTGTGCTCTTCTAACCCTGCAGCGAGATCGCAGAACAGAATGCTACATTTTACTGTCTGCCAAGCATGTAATGAGCTATATCACATTATGCTGTGTTCATATGGCCCATTTCTTGTCATTGCTTTGACTTTTCCAGATTTATTTTTTAAATATAGATGGCTAAAAATGGAAACATTCAACAATTCAGGTGAGACTAAGCTGTGCATGGATCATTCATAAGCAATTAATAGAAATATGAGCAATAAGCAGTTTTCATGGCACTGAAACCCTTTACAGTTTTTAATTTCAACAGAATGGCCTCAAATTAGTTTGATAGGGCTTTTTATGAGGTCAGTATGGAAATAATAACCGTAGCTTTGGCTATCTTTTGAGATAACATTACTCTTTTTAGAGTAATGTTTCGACTCTCATTCTGACGGCACCCATTCACTGCAGAGGATCCATTAGTGAGCAAATGATGTAATGCTACATTTTTCCAAATCTGTTTCAATGAAGAAACAAACTAATCTCGGATGGCCTAAGGGTGAGTAAATTCAGCAAATTTTCATTTTTGGATGAACTATTCCATTAGTGTGTGAATAAACATGCTATGTCAGATGCAGCTTCTGTACCACCTTTGCAGTGTAAAGATGACTTGTTTATGTTGATAAAATCCTACTTGATTGATTAAATTAATTAAATAAATACTTGAATTAGAAAAAAGACAACAGAAATACAATTAGTAAGTTAATTCAATAAATTGATCTTACAAAGATTAAAAAAAAATGCCCCAGAAATCAATCCCGGGGCAAATAGCACCCCGTAATAGAAAACTAATTTCTGAGTCTGATACACACATAACTGAACTGATGTATGGCCTTACATGACTCCAGCTCCATTAGTTAAAAAAAAACAAACAAAAAAAAAACAAAAAAAAATTGCA
>NW_015542406.1:36571-46152 GCF_001515605.1 Sinocyclocheilus anshuiensis | reverse complement strand
CCCCCTTTGTTAAAAAAAAAAAAAAAAAAAAAAAAAAAAAAAAAGCAACTTCACACCTTCAGACAGTCACAGAGGAAATTAATCACACATACCAACAGCTCAGTCAGGGTGGGACAGCAGGGTGGCTTCAGAAGCATGAGAAGTTTATGAGGACCCCCTTTCTACACAAGCACTATTTAAAGAATCCCATCAGGTAGTATTACCACCTGGCATGGGAGCAGAACAACTCATGACGGCAGAGACGTGCAGATGGTCAACTGAGTATATGACTGAAGGTAAAGTACAGAAAGAAGTAAGGAACAGAGCAATTAGTCAGAACCAACAATAATCGTAAAACAGAACACCCTGGTTTATTAAACTAGATTAGAGAGCATTGAGCAAGCTAGAGAAAAGGAGAAATTCAGTGAAGAAAAATAGGCCTACATTTTTGTTCATTGGTTTAAGGGTGTGGGGTGATTAAGTACTTGTGGAAAAGGTGTGTCTGCAGCTGCTCCTTGAGGGATTACAAGCCACCCAAACAATAGCTTGTTCTCAATGCTGCAGTCAGGAAATGGCACCACATTCATTGGACCAGTACATAAATCATAAGGAGCTACTTCCTCCAGGCCACCCATATCTTTAATGAGGACACTGCATGATATGGCCACGCACGAACCAGAACAGAAACTCTGTGGGCACCTTCATCATTATGTGAACATTTAGCATACAAACAGCTATTATTCAATAACGCAACATATGCTTGTATTTACACCGTATGCATACTGATGAAGGTGCCCACAGAGTTTCTGTTCTGGTTTGTGTGTGGCAGTATCATGCAGTGTGTTATTTTAGATTTTATATACAGTATTAGTTTTGTATTTTATTTGATTTTGCATGATATTATTAAGCGACATATTTATTGGTGAATTTGGTGGTGGACAGTTTTTGTTATTGTTTTGTCTGTATACACAGAAGGGCAGGTGAAAAAAATACACATTAAAAACAATTATACAAAACGTGAGATGCACTCTTTTCACTCAAAACTTTTTTGTCCTATGCCACTTCTGTCATGGACAGATGTCTAATTATTGTGATTATACTGCATCCTAGTGGACAGATATGGACAATGCATTTTACAGTGCATTTCATTTTTTATTTCCTGGCTTTTACCACAGGAAAAATAAATTGATCAATGTTGTCACTGATCAGTGATTTTATCGTTCATCTATAAGGAAAAAAAAAAAGTTTGGGATCAGTCATTTTTTATGTTTTTAATGGAGTTAAATCTTACGCTCATCAAGGCTGTATTAATTTGCTAAAAAATACAGAAAAACAATAATATTGTGAAATATTATTGTGATTTCTAATACTGGTTTCCTATTTTAATATCATTTACAATATAATTTATTTATGTGACGCAGCGCTGAATTTTCATCAGTTATTACATGATCACTTTATTATCAGTGTTGAAGCTGTTGTGCTGTGGAACCTGTGATACAATTTTCTTTGATTCTTTGATAAATAAAAAGTTAAAAAGAACAGCATTTATTCAAAATAGAAATCTTTTCTAACAATATAAGTCTTTACAATCACGTTTTATCAATTTATCACATCCTTGCTGAATAAAAGTATTAATTTCTTTTTAAAAAAAGAGAAAAAAAAAAAAATGTACTAACCCTAAACTTTTCAATAGTAGTGTATAGTGTGACAAAATGTATATTTTAAATAAACACTTTTATTTTAACTTTTTATTTATCAAAGAATCCTGAAAAAAAAAGTATCATCTCTGAAAAAATATTAAGCAGCACAATTGTCTCCAACATGAATGATTTCTGAAGGATCATTCATGTGACACTCAAGAATGGATTATTGATGCTGAAAATTCAGCATTGCTTCACAGGAATAAATTATATATATTTTAAAAGTATATCAAAATAGAAAACTGTTATTTTAAATTACAATAATATTTCACAATTACATTTTTCCTTTATTTTTGATCAAATAAATGCAGCATTGATGATCAAACTTCTTTAAAAACATTAAAAATCTTACTGATCCCACATTTTGAATGGCACTGCATATAGTGGTGTAAACTCCACTATTCTCTTTTTAAACTTCACTGTTCTCAATTTTTTTAACTTTACGGCTAGTTATCATTATTGTTCTTGATGTGAACAAGCCTTTAGGCCCTAGCTATAATAAGCTAGTGAACATTTCATCATTATTATCCAGGAAAATAGAAATTCATTAAATAGCCTATACAGCATACCCCTATCTGTCACAAAGCAAGGCCAGACACAACAGGTAAGTGCAAATTAGGATGGTCTATTGACTGGGTAAGGGGATGACTGGTCAGGTGACTGTGATCGGGTAATTATCCTGGATGGTGACTGAAGTGACTGTGATGAATCCCTGACACTATCATGATACACAGAATTGTGGTTTTATCATATTCACTTTTTATTCACTATACTACAGCTAGCTACAAATGATGCTATTTAAAATTAGTTTTTAGAATACACAAACATTATTATAATCTATAACTGCATGAACAAGATGGTTTGAAACAGTGGAATGGAAACTGTAATCATCCCTGTGGGTCTCTACTGGTAATCTGTCGCATTTTTGATGGCTTGTTAAAACCACTAAATCCTAATGGAATATGGCCCAAAATACACTACAGGGAACCATTTGTTAATGGTTTATAGTTAATGGTTTGTAATGTTTTAATGGTCTTTGTAGTGGAAACCATTAGAAGTTCTGTGTTGGTTTCTATTGTTTTTTTTTTTCCAGCATGGATATAAAACAATTAGCTAAAAACGTGTACTTTTTACTTCAAAATATACTGTATATAGTTTATACAGAAAAAAAAACTAGCAGTCGTTTTTCATATTAAAAGTAGAAGCAATTATTTTCAATAGCCTACTCACACCACCTTGTGGCCTAAAACAGATTCAACGTCTGAACAATCCATGTAAACAATGACAACAAATACAGTATTCACAGTCTTCTTTCAGCAAAGTATGGCAATTAAATGCCGTTTACTTACATACCGCTCTTTTATGTCTTTCAATCCATCGGTCATGCAATGTTTGTTGTGACTGCTATGAGTTTTCTGCTCATGAATCTCAGCGTCAGGGAGGGCACATCAGCGTCACGGGAGCGAGCACGTCGAACGAAGCCCCGCCTTCTCCTCAACTTTGTTGACTGCTGCGGAGACGCGCCAGATCACTTGCAGCAGCATCTGTAAAGGACATGACTAAACGGACAGAGAATGGATGCAAACGTCGTGGTACTCGGCACAGACAATGTTGGAAAATCTGGTAAGTTTATTTTTTAGGAAGTATTCCATGATATACATCCATAAAATGCATTTCTTTCTTCTTCAGTCATCTTTTGCAACTTTAAAAACATTTTGCTTGCTCATAAGTTTTGTGTTTTGCAGCGCTTATTGTCCGATTCCTGACTCGTAGATTCATCGGGGAATATGGGGATATTGGTATGTTGCCTTTTTACTGATTGATTTATAAGTTCATAAGTTCCCTATCATGGGAACTTCGAACTGCGTCCTCTAGGGGTCGCTATGAAGAAACCTAGAGGACGCAGTGTCTCGTTCCCTACTCAGGGAACCATGGTTACATAAGTAACCTGAGACGTTCCCTATCATGGGAACTTCGAACTGCGTCCTCTAGGTTTCTTCATAGCGACCCTAGAGGACGCAGTGTCTCGTTCCCTACTCAGGGAACCATGGTTACATAAGCAACCTGAGACATTTTTCTTAATATTTTTACATTTCATTATAACTGATACGCTGGTTTCTCTACAGAGTCCCTTTACACTCACAATGTTGTTGTGGATGGACGAGAGCAAACTTTGAATATATGGGATGCGCCATATTCACAGGTGATTCAGTGTTTCATAACCAGATAACTTTCTATCAGCTATTTAACCTATCTTTTATATATATGTGACCATGGACCACAAAACCAGTCATAAGGGTCAATTTTTTGAAATTGAGATTTATACATCATCTGAAAGCGGAATAAATAAGCTTTCCATTGGTGTATGGTTTGTTAGTATAGGACAATATTTGTGACCCTGGATCACAAAAACAGTCTTAAGTCGCTGGGGTATATATTTTGTAGCGATAGCCAAAAATACATTGTATGGGTCAAAATTATTGATTCTATTTAAAAATCTGGAATCTGAGGGTGCAAAAAAATTTAAATATTGAGAAAATCACCTTTAAAGTTGTCCAAATGAATTGTCCAAATGAAGCAATTCATATTACTAATCAAAAATTAAGTTTTGATATATTCACGAAAGGAAATTTACTAAATATCTTCATGGAACATGATGTTTACTTAATATCCTAATGATTTTTGGCATTGAAGAAAAATCAATAATTTTGACCCATACAAAGTATTTTTGGCTATTGCTACAAATATACCCATGCAACTTGAGACTGGTTACACACGCACGCACGCACGCACGCACACACACATATATATATATATGTATGTATATAATTCATTTTTTTGTCATTTTCAATTATTTTTAGATATCCCTGGTGAAGAAAAAAAAAACAGTTTAAACCTGCTTAAAATGATGTGGTGGTCTTAGCTGGTCTCCCAGCCTGGTCAAGTTGGTCTGTTGGCTAGATTTATAAGGGTTTTGGACACTTTATGTAACTTGTTAGGCTAGATAAACCATCTGTATAAAAGCTTGTACAATAGCTTATATCTTATTAGCTTATAGCTTATATCATAACCTTATCTTATAGCCTATAAGACCATCTTAAACCAGCCAAGACCATCAAATTAGCTTAGGCAGTTTTTATGCAGTTTCTTTTTTATATTTAGTGAATAACAAATATTATATACACCATCTGAATGTTGAATGAATACCTAATGTTTGTCTTCTCAGCAGGACCCGTCTTCCGAGTCCTTGATGTACGAAAAGAGAGTCCAGTGGGCAGATGGCTTTGTGCTGGTCTACAGCATCTGTGACCGAGCCAGTTTCAATGCGGTCTCCAGACTCATTCAAATTATCAAAACCAATAAGGACATTCTGGGCTTTGAGAAGATGCCCATAGTTATTGTGGGAAACAAGAGGGACCTGCACCACCGTCGTGCGGTCCTCAGTGAAGAGGGCTGGCTGCTTGCGCTCTCGGCAGACTGTCAGTTTTATGAGGTCTCAGCTGCTGAGAACTACCACAGTGTCCTCATGGTTTTCCATGGGCTGGTGGATCGCATCAGGGAGTCCAGGGTATCTGTGAAAAAGTTAGCAGGCATCAAGGGCATTGTGAAGAGCATGTCTGCAGTGTTCACCCGCAGGCGAACAGATTCGCTGTGAAGCTAATGGGAGCTCTGGAAATAAAGCTTATGTGATCTGATACGACCTATTTTAGATCCATTGAGAGGGACGAGCCATTGCTGTGGCTTGCATGAGAGTCTGGGATCTCTCATGTGACTACAGCTGAATCTTCCATGTGGGCAACTAAGAGATTGCCCTAGTTTGTCTGCTAAGGCGATGGCTTCCATTGAGAACATGTTGACATCAGAGAGTTCTCAATAAAATGCTCAAGATGCTATGTGGCAGCAGATTATACCAATCATAAGTGGAGTGAATATTCCATTGTTTGAGGATAAATATATAATTTAACCTCCTTTGCTTGCTTTAAAAGGAAAAGTTCAGCCAGAAATGAAAATTTGCTGAAAAATTTCTCACCCTTAGGCCATTCAAGATGTAGATGAGTTTGTTTCTTCATCTGAGCAGATTTGGAGAAATTTAGCATTACATCACTTGCTCACCAGTGGATCCTCTGCAGTGAATGGGTGCCGTCAAAATGAGAGTCCAAACAGCTGATAAAAACATCATCATAATTCACAAGTAATCTACATAAACAACTGTTTTGGACTGTTTTTGATTCTAAACTGTACTTGATCTGTGAATATTTCTCTTGAATCAGATGAGATGACTTTTACATTGGAATAAACATTATTATGGATAGAGGACTCGTATTTTAGTCAGAAGCAATGGTTTGACATTACAATGACTTGATGTGTTTTTTATTACAAAATGTGATTTGATGGCTGCAGTCGTGTTGATTACTTGTGGATTATTGTGATGTTTTTATCAGCTGTTTTAAATCTCATTCTGACGGCACCCATTCACTGCAGAGGATCCACTGGAGAGCAAATGATGTAATGCTAAATTTCTCCAATTCTGTTCAGATTAAGAAGCAATCTCATCTACATCTTGGCTGGCCTGAGGGTGAGTAACTTTTCAGCAAATTTCCAGCTTTTACTTGTAAACAGGAAAGATGTCAGTGCTTCTGCAAATAATCATGAATGTTGGAAGAAGGTAAACACTGTGGTGATGACGGCCGTGGGAATCTTTCATGAGTCAATGCTGATGTGCTGTGGCCTAAAAATATAAGCTGACGCAAGACAACATTGTCTTATGCTACATTTATCAAATACAAAAGGCTCCAACAGTATCAGCTATTATCATTCAAGGAGCTGTTGTCAGCTCAAGGCCGTCTTGCAGTTTAATTACAATGTTTGATGATTGCGTCTGTGTGCATTCAGGTAACAGCACAGAATGTGTTTTTTCCCAGCTTCTTTTCTCAGGCTGTTTAAGTGCTTTATGGAGAACATGTATTGGTTTCTAGACCACACTGTTTAATAATTCTTGTGCTATAAAGCTAATAAATCAAAGGAACACTTCCCCTGAGTGCCATTGTACAGTGTAATGTTACAATCAGTAAATGAATATGCTGTATTTGTATTGAATACATTGTTACACCAAAATCATGTTGTCAAAGTATGTTAACTATGGTTGATGAAAGATTACAGGTAGAAGTTTAAAGGGAAACAAATGCAATGAATACATGGTATACAGCTCACAGTTTATGTACATGTGTATTTACTGATCAACAATTTATCAACAAACAAAAAAAATCATATATATTAATATGTATTTATAGACCACAATTAGGCATTACAAGTATACATGTAAACATTTTGATCAGCTCTTTATGCTATGACTAAAGAGGCGTTTGCACAAATTAATTTCAAATGTTAATATTAATTCCATATATAATATAACTGAATAGTGAATAACCTTTGTTGTAATGACTTGCTGTAATTTTCAATCTGGTATCTTTAAAGTGAACAAAAAAAAAAAAATCTGAGGATTTCTCAACCTAGCACACTGTTTACTCAAACATACAATAGGCAGGGACATGGTAAAAATCTGATTATGAAGTATTTAATGTACTTAATGGGTTGGTTTTCTTTTTAGCCGAGTCACATCTGTGCAGTCTTTCTTTAATGATCCTGTCGTGTAATGATCAAATCTCATTCCTCATATCTTGGTTTTTCAAGGGATGTCTTATTGAAAAAGTGTATGATCACCAATTGCTGTGACTGTTGAAACAATAAAAAAAATATTGAAAAGTAGCCCTGTTTCATTAATGAGATTTGCACCACCTCTGCAATTATAGTTACTATTATACAATCAGTCACAAATAATGAAAGATTTATTTTAATGTATTTATATAAGTCACACCACAATTTCTAAATCAGCATTTTCCCCATAATTACACTAGTGATCAAAAGTTTGGGGTCAGTAAGTTTTTTTTTTGAAAGAAATTATAATTTTTATTTAGCAAGGATGCATTAAATTGATTAGAAGTGACAGTAAAGACATTTATCATGTTACAAAAGATTTGTTTCAAATAAATGCTGTTCTTTTGAACTTTCTATGCATCAAAGAATACTGAAAACAATGTATCACTGTTTCCACAAAAATATTAAGCAGCATAACTATTTTCAACAGTGATAAGAATAAGATATGTTTCTTGAGCAGCAAATTAACTTAACTTAATAAATAACTTTGCTTTATTATGGACAAGAAATGGAAAAACACCATCCAGAACCTCCAAATGTATAACTATATGTAAGTCACTGACTGTTGAGTTTTGCATTGGTTGACGTACACCTCTGCCAGCTCTTTAGAAATCATGACCCATGACTGCTATGCTTAATGCATTAAATGAACATGACAGACCTGCAGGATAAATAATGAAACCCACATCCCACTCTGACTATTCTTCCATTCTCATTCTGCAGTAGGGGAGGCATTTCTGCTGTTTTGCACTGTATGAATGTAAGAAGACGATGAGGAGGAGATCTGGGTGCAATCTTTCAGACTCTTCCTCGGGGATCTGTGGTTGGATACTTCCTTGTTATTGCCACCAAGAACTACTTTCTGCTGCATAGGAATCTGTTTCATGACCTTCTTCTTCAGCTGACGGGTTTCCTCTGATATCTCCTTGAGTTCCGTAACCTTAAGGGGCTGCTTTTGAGAATTGCCACTGGGACTGTGCATGTGGTCTCCTACACTAGTCTCCAGCACCAGAGAGCAACTCACACATTCTTTTGGTCAGTGTTGGGGAGTAACTAGTTACATGTAACGGCGTTACGTAATTTAATTACAAAATAAATGTAACTGTAATCAGTTACAGTTACTAAGAAAAAATGTGTAATTAAATTACAGTTACTTATGAAAATGTTAATGATTACAAAGGGGATTACATTTGAATATTTACACACATCTACATACAGATTTAACTGATTTTTTCCCCAAATTACACTGACTACTCTGAGATGGCCCTATAATTTCCGCGATGTGGAAAACAGAGACTGGTTCGTAGAATCCAGTCATAAAAACGGAATTCCTATAGCCTAACGCGGACGGAATATGCCACATTTTGGACGAATAAACCAAAAGTAGGTCAGTACACTTGAATCAAAATGCGATATGGACTAGTGTTTGTGAATAATAAGCCGCGAAAAGACAACATATGAATCCTGCACGTTCTGCGTGTCTGTGGAAATCAGGCGCGGACTGTCCATCGGGAGGTCTATACAAAAAATAGGGTTTTCCATGTTTCAGAATTTGTTGTGGGTGTATGAGTGTGAGATTTCCCGGCCTGAAATTTTTTTCCCAGTCCGCCCCTCGTGGAAATTAATGGCACAGACATGCGGTTTCATTTACTACACATAGGCCTACTGAAGCTCACGGTGTTTGCAACCTCTGCCGCGTCAATATATATATATATATATATATATATATATATTGAGTACATGAACACAAAAACATAATCTCTAGAATTGCTCTGAGTCAATTCATGAGCATTTTACTTATTTTGAGAAAACTATCATCATATCATATACAATGTTTCAAAAAGACACCAATGTTTCAGGAATTGAAAAGTTACACTACTTATTACATTTCAAGTAGGGTAACTTGTAATCTGTAACCTATTACATTTCCAAAGTAACCTTCCCAACACTGCTTTTGATCTATCGTTTTCCGCCATTTGGGATCCTCCTTCTGCCTTGGAAGATTGCCTAGGAATCTGTTGTGAAAGAAAACAAAGCCATTCTTTAGTTTTCCCACATGTGAAGGCTCTCAAAGGTAGCAGAGATGATGGAATTTGACGTTCAAGCACTACTGTTCATCAGAATCAGAATCAGAATCAGAATGAGCTTTATTGCCAGGTATGTTTACACATACGAGGAATTTGTTTT
>NW_015542406.1:23746-36403 GCF_001515605.1 Sinocyclocheilus anshuiensis | reverse complement strand
GGATTGCCTGAGGGAAGAAACTGTTCCTGTGTCTGGTCGTTCTGGTGCTCAGTGCTCTGTAGCATCGACCAGATGGCAACAGTTCAAAGAGGGAGTGTGCTGGATGTGAGGGGTTCAGAGTGATTTTTCCAGCCCTTTTGCTCACTCTGGAAGAGTACAGATCTTGGAGAGAAGGGAGGGTTGTACCAATGATTCGCTCAGCAGTCCGGACTACCCTCTGTAGTCTTCTGAGGTCAGATTTGGTAGCTGAGCTGAACCAGACAGTTATAGAAGTGCAGAGGATAGATTCAATGATAGCAGAGTAGAACTGTTTCAGCAGCTCCTGAGGCAGGTTTGTGGGACATGTGATGTGCTGTCTGTATTTTGGCAGTTCACGGGAGAGATTGGCTTTATTACAGTCCCCGAGAATGATTAAACCAGAGTCCGGGTGTTGTTATTCTGTCTCTGTGATCTGATCAGCGAGTTTCTGTAAAGCGGAGCTCACGTGCGCTTGCGGAGGAATGTAAATACATAGATTCATCCTGAATCCGCGCTGCCTGAGCTTCACGAGCGCGCCGGCTCGCTTCCCCCGTCTGCGCGTCCTGAAGTGCTTGATCAGCGCCGCTGCTCCCCCGACTACAATGTCCAGCAAAACATCAGAATAATCGAAAACCGGTGAAATATCGGGTGGTGTGTACTGCCGAATGTCCAGCAATTCGTCTCTGGTGAAACTGATTGCAGGGATATAGCTAAAGACAAGACAAACTAACAAAAACATAAAAACAACTGCAGAGCACGCCACGGAGGCAGCCATCATCGTCGGCGCCATCTCAGTAGCAGTTCATTCACATGAACGTATAAGCGTTAAAAACAAGAAAATGCCCTGGAGCTATCCAGCTGAAGATAAAAAAAACCCATCTAGTATTCTTGATGTTCAGACAACAAAACAGACAAAGACTTCAGAATGAGGCATTAGAATATACTAAACTCTTTGAAGCTGAGTTAAATTTAAGTCCCACTCATATAAACACTTTGGCTTGCAGACTATTTGCTTTGTTTTCGATGGCTAGGACTAAATGTGGTTGGCCTGTCTCTTTCACTCGTTTCAAACATAATTTTTTTCTCTAACATACCAAATGTTCTCAAAAACGGCATCAGGAAGGCACAAGTCACACAACATCTCCCTTTATGTGGACAGATATCCAGCTGCTAGAGGGCAGAGTAACTTTGGTGCCAGACCTATTGGAGTCTCCTCCTTTTGTCTAGCTATTTTATGGGATCCCAAACAGTCCCAGGCCAGGGGTTAATTAGGGAGGGATGGGTCTGTCTGTAGCCAATTACAGCTCTTTGTCACATTCCCTGACCTCTATTGCCTCTAAAGTCTAAGTGACTGAGTTTTAAACTACAGTGAAAGCTTAAGATCTACTTCATTAAATGGATATTTCACCCAAAAATGAAAATTCTGTCATCATTTATTTACCGTCATGTCATTCCAAACTTGTATGACTTGATGTTTTCTGTAAACAGAGATATTTTGAAATGATATTTTTTTTCCAATGATTTGGACCCCATTGCCTTTTATTGAGTGGACAAAAACAATTGCAAAATATCTTCTTTTATTTTTCACAGAAGAAAGAAAGACAAATTTTTCATTTTTGGATGAATTAGCCCATTAAAACGTCAGAACACCTAACTTGTGTAAAGATATATTGGAAAACAAAACAAAAAAACAAAACATAAAAATAAAACACAAAAGCAAAACAAAACATAAATAAATAAACCACAAAACTAAAAGAAAACACAAAACAAGAAAGAACTAAACAAAACACACACACACACACACACACACACACACACACACACACAAAAAGCAAAGCAATACAAAACAAAACAAAAAACAAACAAAAAAACTAAACCATAAACTATGCAAATATTTATTGCACAGTACCTAAATGGGAAGGTTCTGGCACCGAAATTGAGGCCAAAGAAAGTTTCTGTGCAATTTTCCGTAGCCAGGTAGATCAGAGTACCTTTTCTACTTCTAAGAACGTGAAGAAACGTGTGGCTTCTGTTCATAACTGTTAACACTGCGGTGCTATCACAGATCTTCCACTCCAGATTTTCCACTCAGTTAAACTCACGCAGATCCATAAGAAACACGCAGACACAAGCATCAACATATCTCTCCCTCTCACTTCTACAGATAAGCTCAAGAGCAAAAACAAAGAAACTCTTAGACAAAACAACCCAAATATTCATAGAATGATAAGATCATTTGTGAGACATGACTTAGTAGCACAGCCTAACCAATTACTGAGAGACAGAGAGAGAAAAAAACCTGAATCACTGAGGTAAAGGTAATTGAATGTCATTAATAAACATGAATTTATGCAACTGCACTCATTAGTTTTTGGTCAAATTGCTTCTATGCAGTTTGTTGTATCACAAACGTTATCTTCCAGCTGCTTTCTGGGTACTTTGATGTAATAATCAACATC
Source organism: Sinocyclocheilus anshuiensis (assembly GCF_001515605.1). NCBI lineage: Eukaryota > Metazoa > Chordata > Actinopteri > Cypriniformes > Cyprinidae > Sinocyclocheilus > Sinocyclocheilus anshuiensis. The sequence goes on along the minus strand of NW_015542406.1, from coordinate 33,926 downwards.
TCTGTACCCAATTCTGTCACTTCACATGTGTGAATGTCTGTGCTAGCGGTCTGTGGCTAATTACAATATCAGACCATGTTTCCTAGAAGCAACCAGTGGGGTTCTTCCAGTGAGACTCGCCTGCTGTTTTTCAAGGAATTCAAGACCAATATGAAAGAAGAAAAATGGAGAACCTTGAGTGATTCATGATATTTTCTCTGATCTCATCTGGTATACACACTGCAATCAAGGACGGGGATCTAAAATAGCTTTTATTACATCTCGATGACTACTAGGTTAAAGAATCCACTGCACCTGGGAATAGGTATTCAGCACATAATGAGAAACTAAAGCTCTGCAGGCTGGAATCGGTTCAGGTCTTTATGAACCTGTAAATCTGAATGAGTGTTACTAAATAACTGAAGAGTTTTTATAGCGTATTTATAGCAATGACACATGGCCAAGTGTTAACTCAAACTGTGCAATTATTCACAGAATATGAATGATAAGGAATGAGAATTTATTGCAATGAGAGTTTTAAGGCTGAATTAATTTTAACAATGTGCTCAGTTCTAGTTTGACCTGCGTAAGAGCACGGCACATAAACCAAAATTTCAGTACTGTCACGAGGATAAAAATAAAATCAAGTCTGATTAAGCTCAAAGAAGCTTGAGACTATAATCAAATTCATTCAATTAACTCTACATTCTCATTCTGGTTTGAAACTTTATTTTCTTAGTAGGAGGATTTCCTGTGTCAATTAGATCTGATCCCTTAATTGTGTTAGAATAAAGCTGAAGGAGGACAAAATAATGTTAATAAAAGCTTATGCACTACCCTTTAAAAGGTCAGTGTGATTTTATTTCTAAAAGAAATCTCTTATTCCCAGCAAGGCTGCATTTATTTGATCAAATATTCAGTGAATATTAAAGTTAAATAATACTGTGAAATATTATTACAATTTAAAATAACAGTTTTATTTTAATATTTTTTTTAATGTAATTTATTTCCGCGATGAATTGATAGCTGCTGCATTTTTCAGCAACCATCACTCCAGTTTTCAGTCTCACATGATCCTTCAGATATCCCTTTAATATGTTGATTTGGTGATCAAGAAACTTTTTTGATTGTTATTATTTCTGATTAAGTTAAAAACATTTAAGCTGTTTAATATTTTTAATGAAATGTATTTTTCAGGATTTAAGTTCAAAAGAATAGCATTTATTTGAAATAAAAATGATCTATCTTTTGATTAATTTAATGCATCATTGCTGAATATAGGTATTAATTTATTTAAAAAAGAGAGTTCAGATGCAAAAGCCTCTAAGTACCGTCTGAACTTTTCATCTAAAATGAGCAGTTTTATCAGGCCCCTATGTTTAGGTTCAGTAAATTTGTTCTAATATGGCAATGTATAGGTCATTTTCTATGCAATTAAACTGAAATAACTAAACATAAATATAGGAGCCTGATAAAAATGCTCATTTTAGAAGAAAATTTCAGACGGCACTTAGAGGCTTTTGCATCTGAACTCTTAATATATAGTTTTGAAAAATCTTACTGACCCCAAACTTTTGAATGTGTATGTATATACGTTTCTGTTGATAGTCTCCTAATTACTATATCAGATCTCTCATCTGTAGAGCTGTGACAGTTCTGCAAGCCAAAAGCACAGATTGTTGCTGTGATTCCAGCTGGATCATTTCTGCTATTTTGATATGAAGCCGAAAACAATCAGCTGAATTTTATATTAATTTGGTGGGCTTGTTAAGTTGACTTCTAATCCAAATATGCAAATATTGGTTCAAGAAGCTGATAAAACCATGTTAAACTGTGAGACATTTTAGAGATGTTCTCTGAAATATACCAACAAAACAGTAAAGAAAACTGCATTCATCAAAGCATTGCATTATGCCATTAAAAGAAGTAATGTAAAAAATGTATTAAAAAAAAACATATATTTTTAAGAAATTAGACATAAACTAGATTTATAGTTAGACTAATGACAGTTAGACAATGCAAGGATGTCACTCTTACACCCTGGTTTCCCGTTTAACAAGCCACCAAAGGAACATCCAAGAACGCACTGCTTAGTCATGATTGAAACTATTTGTTTCCATATCAGCTGATGTCTCGGATGTGCATGGTTGTCTGGTTTTGTCATTAACTACATGTTTGCCACCGACTCTCTCTGTGCATAAGGAAAATAAATTACTCTGATACATACAAAGAATGGAGGCCATTGCAGATAACTGATAAAAGCAAAAACATCTTGATCAATAATCCATTTACCAGTCCAAATACCACAGGGAGTCTGATATTAAAGTCAATAAGTACAGTGATTTACGAAAGTCAGAATGAGATTGTCACAGTGTGCCCTCAGTGGTATTTAAAATATTAAATACCACTGTGGGCAAACTATGGCGATCTTATATTGACTTTCACAAGTGCAATAAAGAATTTGTCAGGATCTGCAGGGGTCTGGAATGTGTGAACTAAAAGCTCAGTGTTTAAGTGGACCTTCTTGCTTAAAAAAAATACCAAAAGAAGTGATTTAACTTCAGAAATTCCAGTTATCCAATATCCCATGCAGTGCCTTTCCTAAGCAGTGGAGCCTGAAAAGGTCACTTGTTGATCTGATTCCCAAATATGTTTCTAAACATGGCCCTTCTGGATCTGCACTTACATTACTACATTTATTTAATAAAAAAAAAAAACTATGTTGTGAAATATTATTACAATTTAAAATAACATAATAATGAATAATAATCATTACTCCAGTCTTTAGTGTCACATGATCCTTCAGAAACCATTCTAGTATGCTGATTTAAGGAACATTTATTATTATTAATGCTGAAAATAGTTGTGCTGCTTAATATTCTTTTTGTGGAAACCACGATACTTTTTTCAATGTGTTGTAATGAAATTAACTCATTTGTAAGGGAATTAATTATTATTGCTGACCGTGATTCAGCTTTACGGCTCTCAGATGGTTGAGAAGAGATGTTAGTTTCCAGGTGGAATGCGGAGATTCCCTCGTTCATTTGTGTGATGTTCGCAAATGCCTTACAGTGTCCTTGCTGAATGAAAGTGTAAATTTATTTTTAAAAATCTTACTGATCTCAAATAATTTAATTAATACAATTGAAAAAAAAACTGATTCTATTACTCCAGTTTAAAACCTAAAACTAACAGTTGTTAAAACCAGACAGGAACAGTTATCTCCTCATCTGACGATTTATAATACAGATCATACCTCCACCTCATCTGTTTTTGATTAAATCCTCATGTGGGCATCTCCTTTTCACACAACACTTCGCAAATGCCTAGAAAACATGTCTGCACACTCAAAGAAAGTGAAACTTAACCTGCTTGACAATAAACAATACAAACAGGATTAACAGGATTTTCAATTAAATTGCATCCAATTGCTTCTGTTGGAACTGACTAGAAGAGGCCTTTCATGGGCAGCACTGATGTGTGTTGTGACAGGTTTCTGAAGTGTCTACAGTGGACGTGAGGTAATGAGGACTTTTACGGGACACAATAGGGTCAGACAACCACTCTGCCTAGCAACAGTCACAGATTGAGGACCACTGTGCTCCATCGCTATAACTACCAGAGGTGTCGAGCCAGACAGAGGTTAACGGGTTACAGTTATCTGCTGTGCACATCTCCATGTTATCATTTACCTGAAGGGATAAAACTACAGGAAGGAAAGTAAAAAATATGGTTGTGCCATGCTGTGGTTATTTATTTATTCTTTTAAAAGATGAAGACCAGAGTCTGTAGAGTAACCCAACCAGATTCTATTTACAATTAATATGAAATATTACTTTACTGAAGGACACAAATCAATCTAATCCATATTGATGAATCCTTATAAGTGAGGTCAAAATGCAAACTGCCTGAAACGGATGGCCTGCATGGCAAGTACTTTTTTATGATTCGCATAGGCTACTTGTTGTTCTACAGAGAGATATTATCTTGTCAAAGGCGTTATCATGTCAAAAATTTATATGGCTTTGAATGGAAACTTCTTTCTAAATTGCTGCCAAAATGCTCACAAAAACGGCAGATTTTACATGCTCCTACAAAGACATTTGATCTTGGATCAACGAGTTAGTGTTAGAATGTATGGTTGCATTTTCTGAGAGGAACACAGGAAGTTCTCAAGACTGAAGAGTGAAATTAATCTTTGTCACAGTCACTCAGTCTCTAAAAAATAAGCCGATGTGGCTGTTTTTTTTATTTTTTTTTGCAAAGAGCCTAGGCCTGACGTATTCCTCAAAAGCAAATCAGATAAAAAATGCATTTATAAATTGTTAATCTAAAACAAATATCTCCTTTCTTTTTACTTACCTTTTTAATATATATATATATATATATATATATATTAGTATTATTTCTGTAGTAAGTACTTTTAAAAAGTTTGCTAAACTTCTCTTAAATTCTCTTAAGTTAAATTTTCTCTACTAGAACTCTATTGCATGCCTGCAAAATGTAGTAACTCATGCAAAACATGTAATTTATGCTTCAAAACCTAGTTATTGTGTCAGTACCTTAGCCAATGCCACCAAAATAAAGTGTTTGTCACTGTGTGAGCCACACTAGTCAAAATGTTTCGTTTATAAATGTTTTGTTATATGCAAATTTCATTTAATTTCATTTAATTTTGTGTTACTGTATATGCAAATTTCATTTTGTTATATGCAATTTCATTTCATATTAGTTATATTTTACATTTTTTTGTTGACAGACTGCTTTCTATACTATACAAGAATATATTTTCTGCCTCATTCTGTGATAAGAAGCCACATCAGATCACAAAAGGAAGTGATTTCAAACATTTGAATGATGTTGTGGAGTAAAAACACAGGGTTCATGTAACAGATGCTGCAAAAGATGCAAAACCGGAAAAAAAAAAAATGCAATACACAAAGTTCAATATTATATTGAAGAGTTGTGGAATCCCTACACCACACATTCTTACTTATCTTCTTACTGCTCTTCCACGATGAGCAACTGTAAATTTTCAATTTACAAGTAACACATTTCTACATATAAATGTACTGTATAAATATAAATGTATTTATACAGCAAAATTGTGATTCCAATTTCATTACAATGGCAAGTACGGTTACGGTTAACAGGCACGTGCACAGGTAGGGCTCAACCTGTGCAGAGCACATGCCCTTTTTGCCCTTACACTCCGAAGTGCCCTTTTTTTGGTGATGGTGTTTTTTTTTTTTATATCTTCAAAATATTGGATAAGAAAAAATGAGTAGTACAAAAATAAAACAACGCCAATATTACAAAATATAACATTAAAAAGTGTATAAATCACTCGTTTTTCTAAAGAAACATTGTCCAACAGCGACACTATGCAGGTAAAGTTACAGCAGGAGTCCGCTTCTCTCTCGCCTCCCCTGAGCCCATTGAGTTTTAACAGACCCCCTAAAGCGTGCTGTGGGTTTGGTGGGGTGTATATATATTAGGGCTGTCATCGTTAACGCATTAATGCATGCAATTAATTTTACAATCCTTAACGCGTTAAAATAATTTAACACAATTAACGCAAAATTACTAAAGCACAATTTCTATTCTAACCCTTTAACCCAATTTTGCTTCTCCGCAAGGTTTTCCATGCCTTTGAAACCCTAACAAACATTCCATGTCAGACATTTATGGAACATACACGTCTGACAGATTTTGATAAATGAATGGATCATTTTGCATGTGATGACTCACAAAATGAAAGAATGTTTAGAAGTTTTGAAGAGTTTGACAATTTCACTGTGAATCAACATGTCAGTTTTGATCAGCAAGCCATGTGAATTTAGTTATTGTGCAAATTGTAGAAAATTGTACTTACTCTTTTTTTGCACACATGTGCCAATTTGTCAAAACACATGCAATTTGCTTAAATCAAATCTAATGTGAACAAGAAACTAATTGTTTAGAACGTATTGTTTTGAGAAAAAAACTCTCACTCAAGAATAAAGCCAAAGAGATTGAGAAAAACTGCAAGATGCTCTAACACAGTTGTGAAGAAAGGTCATAATTTATTTAAACAATTCAATGTTGCTCTCAGTCTAGACAGAATCTATAATGGAAATATCCCCTGACATGCAGAGCTGGGTGTGTGATCACAGTAGCATGATGAGTTTGAGGTGTGTGTGTTTGTTTGTGTTGAAGGGGGTCTATGCACATGTGAAGAGTCCACGTGAGCTAGATTCCAGACAGTACAAAGCACGTGAGGGACCAAATCAAATCAAACCTGAGGATGATTGACTCACTCACCAGCCCATAATAAGAAAGGTTGAAGCTGGTTTGATGGGGTTTCTTTACATAAGCCACCACAGACCCACAGACCTTCAATAATTTCTGCCCTAATCCATTGACCAGCCTCGGCAGCCCCTTACTCTGCAAGAGAAAATATACTATATGTGTACTATATGTGTACAAGCATCTTCATATGAGTGTATTAGGAAGATTAAACAAACAAACAATCCAACATTTTTCTTATGCTTTTATGGAGGTCTGTGTACTTACAGAATGGTTTCTTGCCAGGACCGCTAGCAACAAGTGTTGCGTAATATTGCTTAAATCTCACATTTATGCAATATTTAAGCAAATTTCACAGGCAAAAAAGGTCTATTGTCTATTGTGAATAGTGTAGTGATGTATGAAGCACAGCTCACACATAAGACACATTCACACAAATCAGCTTTCTTTTGGTCAACACAACGAATTTGAGTCAACAACTTGAACACAATTTTGCCAGTAAACTTTCGAAGAACAGAGGAAACTTGGACCACACCTTAAGATTCAACAGTATATCGTACTGTACACTGTATGAACAAATTCATACAGTAGATCAAATTGGGAAATTTCTAAAAGTATATCACAAAACAAAACTAAATAAAACAAAAAATTGTATAAGTTTAATGGGAGGTATGAATGTTATATAATGTTATTACTATAATGGTATAATGGTATAATACCATATAATGGTATTTCTGCATCGAAAAATGGCAGTGAAACCTTTTCACTCACACTTTTCAGTGAACACAAATAATTATAAATAAAAAAAAAATTTTTTTTTTTTTTTTTTTTAAGCTTAAGGGACATAAATAGAGTTTTCAAGTTAAATTTTTAAGAACTAACGTGAAACCTAAAAGGCCAATAGTTTGAGCTGATATAAGTGGTAATTATTTACATCTGTCTTAAATGACCAGATTTAGTGATGCTAAAAAAAATCTCACTAACCTCTAGCTGCTCAAACTCATTACTGGTCATCTCCTTCAGAGAATTGTGCTGTTGTGCATCTTTCAGAAACAGTGCCACAGAGCTCGGCAGACCCAGTATTACACTTCCTATGGTCTTCACAGTCCTCATGGTATATTCAACCTTACAAAAGACAAAATCAACTTTTGCAAATTTTATATTTACTGTTTTAATTTTGTTTTTGTACAGGCGATACGTTTTGTGCATGCAATATATATACAAAGTTCTGGCATGAAACTCTAGATGGCGCAGTCCGATAGGTCTAACTCAATCTGACATTATAATGACATCATTATCACATGTTACAGCTGATTGGTTCTCTCTTATATGGGTAGCCAATGAGCTCGCTGCTCAACATTCAAATATATGACTAGTGCTTGCTGTAGCAGTTGCAGTGTGCTTCAAAAACCCTCCACCTTCCCCAGCTCCACCTGTATATACAGTATATATATATATATATATATACACACACACACACACACACACACACACACTTTTTTAAAGAATCTGATACATTATTTTTTAGCAAGGACACATTTAAATTTATCAAAAGTAACAGTATTTTTTTATTTCAAATAAATTTTGTTCTTTTGAACTCTATTTTTAAAATAATCCTAAAAAAAAAAAATCACGGTTTCCACAAATATTATTAAGCAGTACAACCAACAGAACAAACATTGATAATAATAATGTTTCTTGTGCACTAAATCAGCATAAGACTTTCTGACTGACCCCAAACGTTTGAACAGTACTGTAGACAACACAGACATTGTTTAAACTGTTACCATAAAATCTTTCATATCTGAGCAAACTGAGCAGAAAAGGCTGCATAATAAGAATATGTCCCAGATATAATTTCCACAGATCATAATCTAGGACGTCACTCAAATTTCCCTCTAGACCCAGAAACATTTTAAATGCTCATTCACAGTGACCCAACAAACACCAACATTTCTACAGTGCAAAAATGGCTATTGGTGTTGGATATGAATTGAAAAATACAGCAATAACTTGTCCTTATAAACGCCAACATGGTGAACACACTGATATAGAAAAACTCACTAGAAGTTGGTATTGGTTAGGCAGGATGAACCAGACATCAGGGAGTAAATGTTAATTGTTGCAAAATATTAATGGCACATTAGAGACTAATTTAGCAACATAGGAAAGACAATAGCAGCATGACACTGACTCTTTGACTTTTGTACAGACCATTTCTTTACAATCTCAGTTTAAACTTAACTGTTGGCAATGTTTTATTACACAAGTCACATGGCCTTTCAGCCAGTAGCCACTATTTGAACAGTGCTCATCATTATGTCAACTATGTGCTTTGTACTGTTATAGAGGTTGACATGCTTCTTATTTGTCAGTATAATTTCTGATATTTTTTGTGTTTTTTATTTATTATTTATTTTTTTCTCTTAACTCTTTTTGCAGACTCCCTAGCCTCCCCTTGTGTTGCACTTGGGGTCTTCGGACCCCAGTTTGAAAATCCCTGGCTTGATCAGTCCTTACAACGGTGTTTATAACTGTCAGTTTGATAACATTGCTACAGCATGGCAAAAAGGTGAATGCATGTGTTGGGTCATGTGCTGAGTTGGGCTCTCTGTTTGGGTCTGCTGGCTTGGCAGGGTGTGGAATCATAGTAATTTGGTGTACTAATTGAGCGAGAGGTATGCGCAACAGCGGTTTCCAAAATGAAGGAGACGTACAACACAGATGGGCCTTAATTTGATGTGGGCTCTATGAAGAGTTCAACATAATTACATAACCTAACACTTCAAAAAAGAACATGTGCTCAACGCTGAAGCCACATTTTGTTCTTGGAAGGACAAACTAACACTTGAATGCTGTTTGCTACTTACCAGGGGACTCACGCCAGGGATCTGTGTGACCAGTCCCTGACCTTGACCTTTGGAGCGCTGGAGTTGTGCAGCTGTCTTCTCAAACGCCCGTCTGCAGATGGTGTCGGCCAGTGCTCCCAGCCTGCTGAAGCTGGGCTTTGGGCCAGAGGCTCCAACATCAGGCGCCTGCTCTCCCATACTCCCATCATCCTCTGCAAAATAGACATCTTATGTGACGACATAAAGAGTGGAAGGGAGGACTTCTAACTGCTTTCATGCTCTCTTATAGTGGTCCAAACACTCATCTTATTCACTCACTCTCTGTGACAAAACGATGACTGTGAAAGGGTCACAGAGTGGTTAAAATGACTTTATGCAATGAAAAAAAAAAACAGTGGAATTAAAAGATGATAATGAAATGGACAGGCAGAATATGGAAAAGGCCATTAAAATGTATTACAGTTTTTCTCGATTGCTAACACACTATAACGGATTCATTTGGCCCAATTTTCCAAACCATTCATACAGTTCTCGAAACAAAGACACGTTTCTCAAAACTTTTAACACATTTCACCTGTTTGCACACACGTTCCAATTTGCTCAGTGTTTTCTGCAAAACTACACAAAAATGCCATCATTTTGCACAGGTTTAACCATGTTCTCATTTAGAAAACACAAACACACAATATAATTAACTCAAGCATCAAAAAATGAACTCAAACAGCACACATTTATCCCTGTGTGAACATTAAGTAGCAAAACTGATGACACACATGTCAGAACCTCAGGATGATATGAACAAGAGCACAGCTGATTATGTGTTTTGGAAAATGAATCCTGGTAGTGGGAGACAAAGAGGAATTGGAGGGGAAAATAAAAACGAAGGGGGTGGGGTCCAATTTAATTTGTTCTTGATGAAATACAAAGCACTATAGTTGAGCATGTTCTTCTGCATGGACTGACCGTGAGGGAAGTTGGTCTACAGGATCATCTGCAAGGTTTCAATACTACTTACACATACAATATAATTACAGTACATAGTAGCAGTACTTCAGATGAGAGAA
>NW_015542406.1:23068-23486 GCF_001515605.1 Sinocyclocheilus anshuiensis | reverse complement strand
AAATACAAAGCACTATAGTTGACCATGTTCTTCTGCATGGACTGACCATGCGGGAAGTTGGCCTACAGGCTCATCTAAAAGGTTTCAATACTACTTACACAATACACTTACAATATAATTACAGTACATAGTAGCAGTACTTCAGATGAGAGAACTTTCATTATTCTATGTACAGTAAATACTGTCTGTAGCACATGTTGTACACCCTCAAACTCATTATTGTTGAATTTATTTGTAGCCAAGTAGTCCTTACATGTACTCTATTTTTGCAGAACTGAGAGACGACTGTCTAGGGGAGGCAGAGAAGTCTTTCGTCAGAAGACTAAGAAACTGCTATAACAACTAAGGATACTACCAATACTGTAATGTAATTTGGCAGAGGATGCTGAATGAATGAATGAATTTATTTATTTATTTA
>NW_015542406.1:16557-22681 GCF_001515605.1 Sinocyclocheilus anshuiensis | reverse complement strand
ATTACAGTAACTGACAGTATATTCCAATGTGTGTTTTCTGTATATTCTGTTGTTTGGTTTTTGAACTTTTCTCTTCTAGTGCTTTTCATCTACTGTACGATCTCTTTACAGTAGTGTAACGAAAGAAAACTTCTTAAAGTTTATTGCTGAATTTGACTGTATTTGCATCCCTCTATTTATGTCGTATACTGTAACAGACATTGACTAGCAAAAGGATTCCTATTTCCCAAAAGGAGGTTTTTGTTACAGTGTTTTGAATTGATCTCACTAGTGTTCTCTAGTCAGTAAAATAGTCTGTGTATTTGACAGGTTTGTGTATCATCTGAGGCCAAAGTTTGAGTCTGACAAAAGAGAACATGTTTTTGACTAAACTATTTGATTTTGAACTGGAAGTTTGAAGTTTGCACAAGTTGGTGTGTAGTTTTGAGATTGTGTTTATAGTTGTGAGAAAATGGTGAATTGTTTCATGAATTGTGTGTTAGCAATCGAGAAAAACTGTAATATAATATATTGACTTACTTTTTTTTATATATTTAGTCATTTAAAAACAGTATCGTTCTCTACATATATGTGTGTCTAGCATTCAAAAGTTTGGGGTTAGTAAGATTTTTAAAAGTTTTTGAAAAGTCTCCTTTTTCTCACCAAGGCTGCATTATTTGATCAAAAATACAGTAAAAGCAGTAATATTGTTACAATTTAAAATAACTACTCTATTACAATATATTTTATGATGCAATTTATTCCTTCTTATTATCAATATTAAATAATGCACTTTTTATTATTTTTGTGGAAACTGTGGTACATTTTTTGGGAATCTTTAATGACTAGAAAGAACAGCATTTATTTTAAATAAACATTTTGTAACTCTATAAATGCCTTTATTGTCAGTTTTGATCATTGTATTAAAATTATTAATTTATTTTAAAACAATCTTAGAAAGATCCGAATGTTTTTGAAAGAAATACTTTTATTCACTAAGATGCATTAAATGATACCATTTGTTTATATTGATTTAACTTAATAAGTATATACAATTGAAAATGACATTTTAATTGTTTTGTTGTATATATATTTTTCTTTTACTTTTTTTTTTTTATTACATGAATTGGTTTGTGCAGGCTTCACTGTGACAACATAACCCATCTGTGACATGGCCCACTACTGTGACAACTATAACACTGGTTTCCCACATAGTGGAAAGAAATGTATTCCTTCAGGCTAGGAAATGACAAAAACAAAAAGATGGCTGAAATGAAGAAAGAGAGTTTCTTAGCACTATATCTTCAGGGCAGATTTATAAATGATCTCAATACATAAGGGTTAAAAAGAGAAGTTCCTCAGGAAGCACTTCCTCTCTGTATATAAACAGAACAAACAGCCCCCAATGCAATAATGCCACACATTACTACTAAGCTCAGGGCTACAGAGGCATTCAGGCCCTCTCGCTCAATATCCAACACTAAATGCAATCCAATTCAATTTACAAAGGCAGACAAAACACACACTAAACCGATTCTCTCTGCTGAATGTTCCATTAAACATGGCCACAGAAAGACACAAGCATGAAAAAATGCTCTAACTGTATTGGGATAGAAATAACCAGCATCATGCTGCTTCTTTAGGGCCACGTGAGGAAGGAATTATCCCGTTCGACACACTTTCACACTCATGGATAAACAAGGGATAAAACAGAGAGAGCTGTACACAGGAAACTTTACTTTTCTGTTTCTAAGGAATCAAAGGAATACGTCAGTTAAGTAAATTATCAAACGACCACATAACATTATGCACTGAATGCAGAAGCTAAACAGGTCAGGAACACATGTAATGCACACTGTCCTTACATAGAGAGGTAAATGTTGAGTAACGCTTTATTTTAAAGGAATATTTCACCCAAAAAAGAAAATTTGCTGATAATGTATTCACTCTCAGGTCATCCAAGATATGGATGAATTTGTTCCTTCATCTGAACAGATTTGGAGAAGTTTGTCATTACATCACTTGCTCACCAGTGGATCCTTTGCAGTGAATGGGTGCCGTCAGCATGAGTCTCCAAACAGCTCATAAAAAAAACATCACAATAATCCATAAAAATATAAGTAATCCACAAGCTGCGTGTTAGTAATAAATCCATCATTAAGAAGGTTTTAACTTCAATCAATTGTCGGTGGATTTTGATGTGAAAGGACAACAGGGGATGGACTTTTTATTTACTATAGGAAGCGTTATTACAGATTATGGACTCATATTGTGGCCAGAAGCAATGGTTTAAAGTTAAAACACCTTAAGGATGGATTTGTTTCTTACAAACATGCAGCTTTTCACTTCACAAGATGTTAACTGATGGACTGGAGTTGTGTGGATTATTGTTTTGTTTTTATCAGCTTGTTGGACTCTCATTCTGACGGCACCCATTCACTGCAGAGGATCCATTGTTGAGCAAGTGATGTAATGCTAAATTTCTCCAAATCTACTCAGATGAAGAAACAAACTCATCTACATCTTGTAAATTTTCAGCAAGTTCTAATTTTTTGATGAACTATTCCTTTAAGGTGATGTAGACTTTTTGTCATAATTATTATACCAAAGCATGATTTTTTTTCTTGTGTGATAGAAATGGGCTTCCATATTAGTTAAACCCATCCATTCAGCAACTGTATCTACTTTGTTTAATGTTTTTAAAAGTTTTATTTAATAACCCTGCCTTTTTTTTAGACATCAAGCACTGAGAGTGAAGCACTAGGGATAAATTCAAGCCAAAGCCAAAGTTCAAAGCCTGAATAGTTCTGTTCCAAAAGATAAGTGAACGTCTCACATAAATAGATACTAAATAATGATGTGATGAAACACCCTCTTTAAAACATCCTTTTAACAGATGATGCAATTTGTAGCCATGACTGTGAATACGTGCCTCCGGACACATCTCTGTAGAGGAGCAGATGCACAGTGGACACTTAAAGAAGAAATATTATAATAAACAGACAAAAAAGAGGGAACAAGGCTACTACAGTTCTTCCAGGCAATGAGTCACTAAACTAGATCAACACTTATTCAATCCAGGGCTCTCCATTAACTTTATCCAGGGCTCTGAGACTTGAACCACAGCAATACAGTCCACAACAGCATAAAACATTATAATACACCTGTTGTTACAAAACAGTTTGCAAAGACAATGTTTATATTTAACAGATACAAATGCAAAATGGACGGTCTAACTCCTGCAGGGCCACTGTCCTGCAAAGCTTAGCTCCAACCCTGAAACAACTAATCAGTGTCTTCAGGCAACTTAAAAAAATGTCAATAAGGTGAAGCTAAACTCAGATGCTGTAGTCAAATTTGACAAAATTATTATGAACCCATCACGTTTCAGGACTTCATCATCTCTTTAACAATGAAGTTTCAGCGACATCTAGTGTCCAGCCTTAAAAGCACATGCATTTTGCTGGGGCCACACTGAATTTATTTGATATTTATTTGAGATGATTTTCTCCCAAGGAATACAAATGAAGAAACAAATGAACATTCACTAAAAACATACAGCTATATACTGTAGGACTACATTAAGCATATAAGAATATCAGAATACCTGTCTCAATTGAAGATACAGGAAGAACAAAGTCGACCAGGTTTTCCAACAGACTAAGAGCCCTGTCAGCTCTCTGCTCAGCCAGGCAGACAAGCTTGCTGTTAAGGACATAATGTATGCTGTCACTTAAGGCATTCTTACTCTGCTGGTACCCAGTAGATACCTTGTCCAATACAACATTAGAGTTCTGTTTGATTGGACAGGCAACACTATCCTTGGCAGTTTCCAAAGTTGATGACACCAGCTCCTTGATGCTTGCTGTTAGCTGTTGTGGAGGAAGCAGAAGGACATTTTTGTTTAAAATACAGACATTTTACTATACTTGTATATGCATCTTAGCTAAATGTGTGCCCACAGTTAAAATAAATACAATTAACAACTTACAGAGCAGTATTAAGAAACCAGTTTTGGATATTTGAAAGCACATTACCTCTTCAGGTGGATACTGCAAGGCTGGTACCTTCTCCTCCAGGTGGTCCAGTCCTCTGCAGGTCAATGAGTTGGCTGCTACAACTACGAATAATATAATTTTCATACAAATGCAGAACGTCAATGTTTTATAACTTGGTTAAACGTCAAAATATATTAACACATTTTTCATTAATGCAAGCATATGCTAATTCATTTGGCAAAACACATGAACAGCTTCTTTCAAAATGTTTCCCCAGCTAATGCTAAGCCTTACTAACTCCTCTAGAATTCATGAGGCTGACCTTTAATTTCTGAAATTACTGCTGAACTGATCTGGAATGTTTTTATTGCCTTGTAAATGTCTTGTTAATGTTCATTATAGAAACAGATCCACTATGTGGATGAAATATTGCATACATTATGTACACTGCCATTCAAAAATGTATAGAAATTCATTTTTTTTAAACGGTTTTCAAAGAAGACTCTTACACTTACCAAGTATACTTTTATTTGATAATTTTTTTTTTTTTTACAATTTAGAATAACTTTTTTTTCTATTTTAATATAGATTCGAGGGCTGTCAAATCGATTAATCACGGTATCGCATCCACAATAAAAGTTTGTTTACAAAAATATATGTGTGAGTATTGTGTATATTTATATGTATATATAAATACACACACATACATGAATATATATATATATATATATATATATATATATAGATATATATATAGATAGATAGATATATACAGTACACACAAATATATTATTCAAACACAAACTTTTATTGTGGATGCGATTAATCACGATTAATTGATTTGACAGCCCTAATATTAAACTATACATTTTTCCTGTGAGGCAAAGTTGAATTTTCAGCAGCCATTACTCTTACGTGTCACATTTTTATATGCTGATTTGATGCCCAGGAAACATTTCTTATTATTTTCAATTCATTTTTGATCAATGTAATGCATCCTTGCTGAATACAAGCATTCATTTCCTTAAAAAAATAAACCAAAAATCTTACGGACCCTAATTGATTTTATTTTTGTGGTCTGTTAAATAAATTTGAGAGGGAAAAAAAAGAGAAAGAAATTAATATATATTATGCAGCACCAGACTGCAAAATATTCAGTCATTAGCTCATTACAAAAAGGAAATCTATACAGGAGAGTCAGAGTGCTAGTAACATGTAATTACGTCTCTCAGCGGATTAGTCTTGTGCAATGTTCAAGTGGGCCCTTGAAGGATACAAATATTTAACATTATTGCTCAATTATTCATCTAATCACAAACACGGTGAGACCAGAGTTCAGTTTTGCAATGCCAGACTATAACCCTGGCTATACTGCATTTCTCAACTTGTATTTGAATTTATGTTACAAATATATTTGTACAAAATACACAGGAGGACAAAAACATGCAAATATTTTCCCGTTGGGGGGGTCATTCAGAATCTGAGGATTCTGAGACAAGAAAAACACTTGCAGAAGAAGATGTAACTGAATAGCACTTCCCTTTTTACTTTTACTTTTTTTTTTACTTTTAGTCATTTAGCAGACACTTTTATCCAAAGCGACTTACAAATAAGAAAAAGTAATTAAAACTAAAAGCTAAAACTCTATAAATACTATATATATATACACATTTAAGAAAATAAAATAAATAAAATAACAATGACAAATGCATACAATCAAATAACAGTAGTTTATCAGTAATCCTAAAAAATAACACTGCCAAACACACATGCTAAAAAAACAACAACTTACTGACACATAGTAAGAAATGGTTTATAAAAAAAAAAAAAAAAACTGAAACAGAAGTGAAACAAGTAGTAGGAAAGAGGAGAAATAAAAAGCGATACTTATTTATTATTATTATTTTTTTTTTTTTTTAGTTAAATAAATTATCTTTTACGGTTATCCATTAATATCAATTAAGATCACTATTACATTTCAATTAAAAGACATGCAGTGCAATAAACAGATCACGTTTTAGGTTTGACATTGACCTGAAAGCACAGCATGTCAGAAGTAATTCATGAGTCATACTGTGTCTAGGGATATGCCGGTATCAAATTTTCATGTTGCGATTAATTGCTAATGCTTTTATCACGGTGTGCGG
>NW_015542406.1:12195-15913 GCF_001515605.1 Sinocyclocheilus anshuiensis | reverse complement strand
ATTTAAACACGATTCAGAAACAGAAAGTAGTGCAGCTGCTTTGTTTACAGGGTTTCCGGGGTAACGGCTGCATTTAAATGAATTATTATTATTATTATTATTATTTCTGCAGTTTAGCGCCATCTGCTGTCAGAGAGTGAAAGTGCGCTTTCGTCCAGAGCGTCTCTCACATGTTCCGCCATGTGCTTCTCGTCCGCGCTTGTTTACGTCAGAGTGCGCACGTCTTTCATGCAGCATACAGCGGTGTTGTGCATTTTGACATGTTGATGGGAAAAGTATTCTTATAATGCATTCAAAATTCTGAATAATTTGTAATATATAATTATTCACGGTATTTAGAAGTGCCCACGATAACAATATCGTGCATATTCATTACCGTGATATATCGCATTACCGAATACCGCACAAGTCTAACTGTGTCTAGACAGACTCTCCCCCACTTGAGCATCAATATCCACGTTTGAAGAACAAAACAGCTCATTAATGTCTCACCAGATTACTTCTTTTGCAGAGTCTCACTAAAACAGACTTTATTGCAAAGCAAAAATAAGACATTAGGCTACTCATTTTGTTTTGTTCTGCCTATATTCCACAGACTGATTTATTGCCAAACTAGAAACTAAACTGCAGTCGCCATTCCTTCACATCAATTTGAACTCATTTGCTTATTGATTGTCCCAAAAACAGAGACATTCTCTAAAAACTGGTCATTTTACTTGCTAATCCTTTTATTTGCACTAGCCCTTATAATAACAGTTGTTGGTAAATCATAATTATGACATAAAATGGTAAAATTTGAGATACAACCTCAAACTGTAATTATGAGATAAATCGAATTTGACGTAAAATTCATATTTGATATAAAAATTCAAACTCTGCATAGAAGTTGTAATTACGAGATACAACTTGTTTTCTGACAAACTTTTTATGTAATATTTACTACTTTACGTAATTATATTATGTAATTATGATTTAGTATCTCAGAATTTTGATTTTTTTTTTTAATCATTGTTTCATAATTATGATTTACCATAACATGAGCTTCCACAAACTAGTCATGGTTAAATAAAAAAGAAGAAAAAAAAAAAAAGAGTGAAAGCAATGTAGCCTAGTTAAATTTGACAAAATTGTGATGTACCTATACCAACATCTCTAGTAAGTCACATTTCAGGACTTTAACAATGAAGTTTCAAACTTTTATTTAATAAAAAAGGCCTACTAAATAAATCTACTTTATATGTGTCACACCCATGGACTGTTGTGTGTTTGTTTTCCTCCCCGACATGTTCCATGTTCGCCCCTGTGACCTAGATTCTCCCTCGTGTTAATTATGTTTATAGGTTTCAGTCGCCCCTCGTTTAGTCCCTTGTTAGTTCTGTATATAACGTGTGTTCTGCCCCTTGTTTCCTGTCCGGTATTGTTCGTCAATCCCCTGTGCTACGTGTGCGTTCCTTTTTGTAAATAAAGACTTCCTTCAGGAAGTCTTCCTTTCACTTACGCTGGGGCTCCAGTACATGGAGGGCAGGCTGAATGCTCCATACAACCAAGCTGCCAGCCTTACTCACACCTTTCTTATACATCCCAAACAGAGAGTTTATAATGGGATGAGACTGCTTCGTATGGATGTATGTCTTCTCGATGGATTCCAGAGCAGCACTGACAGATCGAAGATTGCGGATTCGAAGAAGTACATTCTGCAAAGAAAAACATGTCACAACTCTGAACAATAACATTTCTTTTTTTAGCTTTCTACCTCAGTTTTTAATTCAAACCTAGTCGTACTTTTGTGAATAGGTATTAGTAATATCTTTAAATGACCTATACGACTGGTGTGGACATAGACACACTGATAAACAGCACTGACCCTCAAAATGAACAAATGTATTCACACAAAAAACAGCGCATGACAATAACCCTAAAAATGAAAAACTGAGCTATCAGCAGGAGGACACCAACTGACACACTCTGAAATATTACCTGCTCCTTTAAAACGTCACCGGTGTCCTTTTTCTCAGACGCCATCTCCAATAGCCTTCAATCAGCTGCTGAAATATGTGGAGAGAAACGTTAGCTGGTCTAATCCCATATTTAGACAAATATCTCGTGACATAATTATTAGATTATGAGTACTGCTGCATTCTTAAGCATGAGTAAATATAGTAATCTCAGTAAAGATCAGTAGCCTATATTCTGGACTGTCATCAACAAATAAAAGTAGTCGGAAATGAACTACACTAACACTGGCAACCCTGTCATTATTTCAAAATCTCTCCCTAACGTAATGTGTTTTTATTGGCTAGCTAATTCCAAAGACTGTGTTTGCCACAACATGTTGTATACATGTTCAACAGATTATAAACGTTTTTTACCTGTAGAACCATAACTTTTGCTGCCTGTCTGAGAGTTACTAGCATCATCCTGATGAAAAAAAGGTCTATAAATTCTGTTAAAATCATCTCTACCTAGACCTTCAACCTGGCCTGGTATCCTGTAGCCTGACTAGCAGGAAAACTGTTAAATGTTGACGAGTTACAAACCAGCCTGACCAGCAAACTATCTTAAACTGGATGTTTTTGCCTGTTTGTTTTTAGCATGGCAAACACAGTGGTCTAATTTGATAGTGGCTTTCAACTAGATGGCTGAAATGCTCTTACGTGACAGTGGAGTGACATTTCACGTAAACATGCAGCATGCCTAAAGTTTAAGTTACCAGGGCCCGTATTTATCAAGCTTCTCAAAGTGCCATTTTAGTCTTAAATGCTGAGAATTCATTAAATTTACTCCTACTTTCAAACTTAAGTATAAAAGCAAGTTATCAAATTTCTTAAAGCTAAGAATCACTCTTACTCTCCCATTTATTTAAGACAGCTCGAGGGGTCTCTCAAGTGGTTAAGAGTTGCCAGTAGGGGCTTGTGATGGCGCTGAAGGAGAGACGTGCGCAAATCTTTCAGGAGAGGAAGAATGTTCTTGAAATGTTTGACGACGAGTTTACATTTTCACAGTTATTCAAACAGAAAACGAGCAAAGAATATTTACATTACCAAAGAACATCATAACTGACTTCAGTCTAGTGCAAGTATTATATGCTCTTTAAAAACACTCCCGTTATAATCAGTGAAGCTACCTACACTGTTTCATGAATAAATCTCTTACCCCTTATTTACACCACTAAATCATCACTACATCACTAAAGATAGGCGCCAATATTTTTGACGGAAAATAATAATAATCGTCTTGCTGTCGTCAAAGAAATCAGCAACAGGACTGCACACGTCTGCGGCACGTTACGGCTCCGACACGGCCACCGGAGCTGATCACGGCTACTCGCCACCCACGCCACGGCAAGTTTCTGAAGCGGCTCTCTGCGCTGCATCACTAAAGATAGGCGCCTATATTTTTGACGGATAACAATAATAATAATAATAATCGTCTTGCTGTCGTCAAAGAAATCAGCCACAGGCGATATCTCTGACTATCGTCAATACACGATACTATCGTCTACCGGCACAACCCTAAATTAAGGTTGTGAAGACGATTCGTTTCCTTACCATAATGTATTCTCTTGAAAATTCTTTATTGTCAAATGTGTGTTGAATGTAAACTCCTAATAGGAATTTAACCATTCAATGTGATTTTATCTGAGAATATTCTTAAAGGGGTCATATGATGTTGCTAAAAAGAACATTATTTTGTGTATTTGGTGTAATGAAATGTGTTT
>NW_015542406.1:10939-11332 GCF_001515605.1 Sinocyclocheilus anshuiensis | reverse complement strand
TGACTGAATGGTTCTTTGTGGAACCAAAAATGGTTCTTCTATGGCATCGCTTGAAGAACCTTTTGAAGCACCTTTTTTTTTAAGAGTGTAGTCACAGCATAAGCAACGGCCAATGAACAATAAATATAACATAACATTACAAACAAATGCTATTTTACAGTGTTATATGTTTAACTATGACTATGTTAAGATTCATTTTAATATGCCAATAAAAATACTGCAGACTTTCTCCGGGTCTTATAACTGTATTAAAATTAAGCAAAACAAAACTATAAATGTTTACTTTCAAGTGCCGTCAAGTATTTGCGAGAGCGAGTTTAAAGCTTGCAGGCTTCCATACACCGGCGCCCGCAGCGTCTTCTGGGATTTCTAACGGCTCCATTTTCTTCAGTT
>NW_015542406.1:2150-9866 GCF_001515605.1 Sinocyclocheilus anshuiensis | reverse complement strand
TAAGTGCCTATACGGCAGGAAGAGTACGTGCATTCATAGAGTCAGAGGCTGTTTCTCAATTCCAAGAACGCAAAGAATGGACTTGCTTTCTCGTGGAGACCGGTCTTGCCAAGCTTCCTTGGAAGTTCTTGCTTAACTGACCGCAGTCACAGCATAAGCAGCGGCCAGTGAACCATAAATATAACATAACATTACAAACAAATGTCATAACTTATTAACATTTCCTACTATTATAGACATTATTTACATATAATTGTATATAGTTTTATTTTACAGCGTTATATGTTTAACTATGACTATGTTAAGATTAATTTTAATATGCCAATAAAAATACTGCAGACTTTCTCCGGGTCTTATAACTGTATTAAAATTAAGCAAAACAAAACTATAAATGTTTACTTTCAAGTGCCGTCAAGTATTTGCGAGAGCGAGTTTAAAGCTTGCAGGCTTCCATACACCGGCGCCCGCAGCGTCTTCTGGGATTTCTAACGGCTCGATTCTCTCAAGTCTGCACTCGATGCATCCTTGATATCAAGAACACATCCGTGCACTTTCATGCGTCCTCTGTACTTGCGTTCTTGAGAATTGGAATTGAACTTCGACGGTTAATGATGATGTAGAGCAAGAACAAAAGGACGCAAGATGGACACTCAAGATCCACAAGGCGAAGTTGATGTATTCCCTCAGCGACCAGCACGGATCAGCTCCAGGCATGACGAAGCGGATATCGTCCTCTTTTGGAAGACCAAACAAAGTAGTTTCGCTTTCACAACGAAACACACAGCGTCTTCACGACATGGCGGCAGCAACAATACTACAGCGAGAATATAAGTTACACCTTCTTTCTTTGCGTGAACATTTGGGCGGCGTTATGCAAATATTCCCACATAGTGAGGTAGATATGTGGGGGCGTGTTAGAACAAGCCGTTTTAGGTAGGCGTGGTTGCTCTTAACTTTTATAAAGAATATCTCTTTGGATTTGAGACTTTAGTCTTTGCAACTTTACATATCTTCTTTATGCACCAAGAGCTTGTAAGTTGTAACACTTCAAAGAGAAAGGAAAAATTGAAATCGCATCATATGACCCCTTTAAGACAATTTTTAGCAGCGTTCTTGAGAGTAAATCTCAGAGGCTTGATAAATATGGGCCCAGGTTAATACTACTATTCCTCAGCGGTGTCTCACTCTTACAGCACTTTGTTCACTGCAGTCAGTTGTAATGCAATAACATCTACAACCACTAGATGTTAGTGTTCTACAAGCACCTGTTAATTTCGCCATATAATTATCGCCACTAGATGTCAGAATTTGTCCAGCTCTAGTTACTTTACAGTTTTTCTCAGTCGCTTTGGTGCATTTGTCAAATCAGAAATGAAATTCTCAAAACTACTTGTACAACTTCCACATCATCTAGTCATTTGTACACATCATAAAAGCAGTTTTTCATACTTTTGAACAAGCTGCGATTGCTTAGGTACATTCATGCTATTGATTATGTACATTTATCTGCGGTTTCCTACATGATCAGCTGCTAATGTTGCTCAAAATGTATTATATAGTTTTCTGTGCAATAGTCTTACCCCTCAAAACATCTAGTCTTTAGTTCATCGTATAAGTCATTAAATGCAAAATGGTTGAACTGGTTGTCATAAAGTGTCAAGCACATTTTTTACACATTATAATTAGACTTTTTTGTAAATTTAGCATGAATTGTGCAAGTGAATCTTGACTTTCACTAATGAAGAGAATTGATAAACCATTTCTCTGAAATAGCTCAAAGGTTCATCTCATGAATCTTCAGTTGGAAAGCATATACTGTATAGACAGAGGGCAACACAAGAGTTACAAATTCTAACAATGGACTTTCTTATTTTTTTTATTTTCATCTTTGTGCCCATATTTCTTTTTCCTTTTCTATATCACAATGACATTGTAATGTTTTTTTTTTTTTGGTCAGACCACTTGTAAAAGTGTAAGTGGAATTCTATCCAGTCTCTTTCAATCAATATCCCACATACCGTAATGAGTAAATTTGTAAATTTGTAAATGGATATATGGCATACATAAGCATATGTACATAACAAGTACTTTTCATTCTGATGGCACTGATATGTTCATTGACATAAACACTTACTTTTGAGAGATGAACTAAAGACTTTGAGAAAGTTACAGGCTTTTGCAGGTAATCCATTGTGTGGTGCTGTTTGTACGAATTGTTTTGAGAAATGCACATACATTTTTGCAAATATTAAGGATGATTCGAGAAATGCACCAAAGCGACTGAGCGACTTTTATTTAGTAGCTACATCTTATTTTAGTACTTCAAGTTAAATTAAATGAAAATGCCTTGGCAACTACCTGAACATGTTTACGTTTTTTTAAATTTAGTTTCAAATAATGAAAATGTTTTTTTTTATGGTTCTAGTTCTGTTTAACAATAATAACCATGATTCAGTGTGTATCCAATTGAAAAATATTGTCATACCATGCTGATATTCAACTCTTGTTTCTCTCCAAGTTGAATTATACTGAGGTTCTTTATTATTTAAGAGTATTATGTAAACCAGGGGTGCCCACACTCGGTCCTGGAGGGCCGGTGTCCTGCAGAGTTTAGCTCCAACCCTAATCAAACACACCTGAAGCAGCTAATCAAGCTCTTACTAGGCATACTAGAAACTTCCAGGCAGGTGTGTTGAGGCAAGTTGGAGCTAAACTCTGCAGGACACCGGCCCTCCAGGACCGAGTTTGGGCACCCCTGATGTAAACCTTCATATTTGTTAAGGACGTTATCAAAACTATCCTTTTAGTGCAGCTCAATAATTTTCAAATGCACTTTAAGATGGAAACAGCTATACAAAAACCTCTCAATATGATTCAATTTGGTAATTACGATTTTTTTTTTCAATAGGGATCACTAATTGACCTTTAAGGATTATAGTAGCTCATGCACAGCACATGCTGAAATTACATTGGACATCATTGTTTGGATAAAGGCTCAACTGTATTAGACAGGCTGAATAAAAAGCTTCTCTATAACCTTGAGATAATTTTATTAGTTTAGACTTGCCTAGATTGCCTGTAATGAATTTATGTCTATTCTACCTAAATGGAGAAGGATACAGGCAAAAATGTCATTGCATCATGCCAACTAAATCATTGTGATTTGCATTTCACGGACACATCGTGACAGAGGTGAACAGCAGTGCTTGCGCTGATAATAGACTCCGTGTGTGTCTCTCTTAATGATGTGGATCCAGCTGTCTATGTTCATAATGGCATCTGAAATGTGTTTACAGTCCTTGGAAGGATCAGCCCCATTGAGACCTGCATGATGTTGAGATTTTTGCTGATAATGACAGATGTATATTACGAGTCCAATATAATCAACAGTGATACCAATACTGATGAAGTCGTCGAAAAACACCAAAGAAAACGAGCAACAAAATAATTCAAAAGAAAATCATCCTCAAAGCTGTTGTGGAACCACAAACACTCACTAAGGAGTTTACCATAGAGGCTCAAACCAATAAAGATACACAAAACAACAAAAACCAAAGAAGAGGCGGAGATCAAAGGAAGAAAAAATTATTGTCATACCGCAGGGATGAAAAATAGATGGGAA
Source organism: Sinocyclocheilus anshuiensis (assembly GCF_001515605.1). Taxonomy (NCBI): domain Eukaryota; kingdom Metazoa; phylum Chordata; class Actinopteri; order Cypriniformes; family Cyprinidae; genus Sinocyclocheilus; species Sinocyclocheilus anshuiensis. The sequence goes on along the minus strand of NW_015542406.1, from coordinate 6,244 downwards.
GACAAGAATTAAGAGCAGGATGATCATTTCAAAGAGATCCAGAAACTGCTCTGTTCTGCATCTTAGTCAGCTTTTATGCTGATCTGTTGCACCACAAGAGATTTTAAAAGTAGCATGAATTCAAAATTGACTATACACATTACACACTACTTTTAATACTTTTATTCCACAAGAATGCATTAAATTGATCAAAAGTAACAGTATAGACTTTTACAGTTACAAAATATTATATCAAATAAATGCTGTTCTTTTAAACTTTCTATTCTTCAAAGAGTCCTGAACAAAACTGTTTTCAACATTGATATGAGCAATGTTTTTTGAGCACCAAATCAGCATATTAGATATATTTCTGACACTGAAGACTGACATAATGACTGCTGAAAATTCAGCTTTTTCATCACGGGAATAAATAACATTTTAAAATATATGTATATTTGAATAATAAAAAAAAAAACGTTATTGTAACATTGTTTCACAATATTACTGTTTTTACTGTATGTAATTATTTACATACATGTGTATATGGATACAATGCTAGAATCGAATGTAGCTATCAAGGTCAATCTGCCCATCCCTAACAGCAGCCCCTAAGTTTATTCCTGTGATGGAAATAAATGTGTATTTATGAAATTATTGGTCATTTGAATGTTCATTTGAAGAACAATTTAATAAACACTAGCCTTTTGTTTTGTCTTTATCGACTGAATGTGTCATGTGCTTCAAACCCTTAAAACGTACATATAAAGAAATCTTCACACACTCTACACAGACTCCTCTGTCATTATCCCTCTTCTAAAAGGTGTTCATCATGGACTATTATTAGCACTATTGCAAGCAGAAATCTTTACTCCAGTAATTTGAGTGGTGTTCCAAATCCATTAGTGCAAATGTGCCCACCTCTATTTGCCACTTCCATTTAAGTCACCGAACACTATTCATGTTTTCTCAACCATGAGCTGTATCTAAACGGTGTACTCCAACAGCAAGATATTTAAGAAAAAATATAAAAACCTTATCTTGTTCTACAGTATGGGATCATGCACAATTAGAGATCAAAATATTCACTAACAATAGTAATTACTTTTGGATTATTGTGATGTTTTTATCAGCTGTTTGGACTCTCATTCTGATGGCACACATTCACTGGAGGGTGAGCAATTGATGTAATGCTAAATTTCTCCAAATATGTTCATATGAACAAACAAACTCATCTAAAACTTGGATGGCCTGAGTAAATTTTCAGCAAATTTTTATTTTGCAAAATGAAGCTTTTTGATGGTTGTTGTCATTGCAGTGATAATCTAATGTTCAGTGTTTGCCTGTCAATGCAATTATTAGTTCTCCATGGATATATGAATGTATATAAAAACAAAAAAACTTTTCCCTGGAAAATATGAGTCACCGCTGCAGTCAAAGAGAGTTAATCTGATGATCAAGTCTGCAAGCCTATTAATAGAGCTGTATGTCATTGAATAATAATGAAGCTAATAGTGTCTCCCTGCAGCAAATCCCCCTCTGAGCTTGCTTCCCACGAGCGCTCACATGATGTGACTCACTAAACTCCAGTATACATCCTCTGAAGCTCTTGTGAAGTGAACACAGCAGGGGCTAAGAGGTGCCATTCTGCTTCTGTCTCACATCTGAATCTACCAACAGAATCAGGTCTCGTCGTATGACTGATGCAGATGCACCAGTGTTAATTTTGATTTAGTTTTTTTTTTTTTTTTTTTTAATTTTCAGGCATTTTTGATTTAGTCTTAGTCTTTATCTTGAGACGAAAATGCTTAATAGTCTTAGTCACATTTTAGTCATTTGAGTCTTTCATAGTGAAGTGAAGTGAAGTGACATGTGGCCAAGTATAGTGACCCATACTAGGAATTAGTGCTCTGCATTTAACTCATCCTTAGTGCACACACACAGCAGTGAACACACACACCGTGAACACACACCTGGAGCAGTGGGCAGCCATTTTTGCTGCGGCACCCGGGGAGCAGTTGGGGGTTCGGTGCCTTGCTCAAGGGCACCTCAGTCGTGGTATTGAAGGTGGGAGAGAGTGCTGTACATTCACTCCCCCCACCTACAATCCCTGCCGGTACAAGACTCGAACCCGCAACCTTTGGGTTACGAGTCCGACTCTCTAACCATTAGGCCACGACTTCCCCCTAGTCTAGTTTTAGTCTAGTTTTAGTCGACGAAAAAGTCATTGCATTTTTGTCAACTTTTAGTCATTACTTTTAGTCAAACTGCAGTTACCAACATTTATTTTGGTAGTTATTTTATATGTAGTCTTCAAACAGAAATAGTCATTAATTCTTCTCTCTTTAGACCAAATCAATTAAGCTTATGCAATTTGAATCAAGGATTGAATTTGGAAAAACTTGAATAAATGATGACAATTTTCATTCTTGGATGAACTATCCCTTTAACAGTAGTGAAAAGGGAGCAACTTATACAAATTATAGTTGTTCATATATAATATATATAATTTATAATTTTTGAAAAAGAAGCAGAATAAGACAAATACGAAAGAGATACAAATTAAACTAATTTTTCAGATACAGTATGTTTACTTAACATATTTATTTAACATCTTTTGGTGGTTAACATTAATGACACGGATAGGTACTTAATTAGGAATGCTGTCCCTTTAAGATGGAAAGCATGCATGTAATACTGACACACGTTCAGTTTTCACCCACCTGTTTATGTTCCAAGCAGCAACCTCCCGCTCTCTCTGTGAAGCCAACAAGGAAGTGACTTAAACTGTAATTCATCAACTGGCCGTTAGAGGCTGGCTGCAAAAGGGAGTCAATCCCATAGACTCCCCATGTTAAAATGCCCAAATTTACAGCAGATAAAAACATGTTTACAGCCTGGTTCAAAAAATGATTTTGGTCTATATAGCTAATTTTGCCCATCATGACAAGTGTGAGGGGGGTGAATTTTTTTTAACTCATCCGTTTAAATTATATTAAGCCTTCAAATTCTGCATAATTAAGGGCGTGGCCACTTGTGTGACAGGTGGATTGCCGCTGCTGTCACCACCGTCAAGCTAGGTGGGCGTGGCTTCACCAACCTGCTCCCACCTCTTTGCCTATTTTCGATTATTCTGGGAGTGACGCGCTGCCAAGATGGCGACGGCCATTTTTCAGATTCCAAAAACGCTCTTCGGAAATCTACGGGTGACGTCACGGAAACTACATCCATGTTTTTATACAGTCTATGTTACGTTCACGTTATCCATAACCGACTGTATTTACGTGAGATACCCCTTGTCCAAATACCCACACTTGCGGTCTTGGCCACTTGAGAGCACGTGCGCGCGACAGGAAGTTAGTGCGCAAGACTGTCCCAGGTCTTAAAAAACGTCAGAGCGCAGTGCCCTTAACGCACACTAAACCCACACTATCTCGAATACCGCTCCAGAGCACTATTGTAGGCTTAGTGTATCCCATCATGCATCATGTTCTGGAAATAAATCGTGAGACTTTTTGCCGAGATCTCGCGAGAGGTCACGGGTAAGTGTGCAAGACTGTCCCAGGTCTTAAAAACGTCAGAGCGCAGTGCCCTTAACGCACACTAAACCCACACTATCTCGAATACCGCTCCAGAGCACTATTGTAGGCTTAGTGTATCCCATCATGCATCATGTTCTGGAAATAAATCGTGAGACTTTTTGCCGAGATCTCGCGAGAGGTCACGGAAACCTTTCCAATGCAAGTTAAATATTAATATAATAATTAGATATTACATATAATTTGGTAGAAAAACAGTGTTTTTATGTTTTATTGGTGCAAAGATGAGTAGTGGTGATATTTATTTTGTACAACGTTTGCAACTGCTTTTTATCACTTAATTAGAAGCACCACAAATTAAAATTGTCATGTTATAGGGACTACTGAACAGACATTTAGAAGTTGATTTTAAAATGCAAAGTAAAATTAAAATTAAAATAAAGCTATGTAAACACTTGCATTTTTACAACACTACAAGTGTGTCCAATCAGGTAATGAAAAGTTCGACACTTAGCCTTTGTCCAAATACCCACACTTGCGGTCTTTGAACTTGACCACTTGACTACTTATATGACGTAT
>NW_015542406.1:0-1094 GCF_001515605.1 Sinocyclocheilus anshuiensis | reverse complement strand
CCTCACGCTAGGCCGCTGTGTTTTTCGTTGTGAAAGCGAAACTACTTTGTTTGGTCTTCCAAAAGAGGACGATATTCGCTTCGTCATGCCTAGAGCTGATCTGTGCTGGTCGCTGAGGGACTACATCAACTTAGTGCTGTGGATCGCCGGATCGGCTTTCACCGTGGACGAAGCGGAGTCCAGCCCGGGGTCGTCACATGTGGTTGCCTCGTTTGTAATGGGTTTTAATGTTTTTGTCTCGTCGCTCCGGCCGGGACACGGCATCAACAGTATGGTAAAGGTGTAACATTTCCGTCACACGCTTGAGGTATTCGGCCAATCACAACGCACTGGATAGCTGGCCAATCAGAGCACACCTCGCTTTTCAGACCGATGAGCTTTGTAAAAATCGACGTGTTTCAAAAAGGCGGGGCATAGAGGAGAAACAATAATGTACAGTATGTGGAAAATAATGTGTTTTTTTTTACTTTAAACCGCATAAACACATTTCATTACACCAAATACACAAAATAATGTTCTTTTTAGCAGCATCATATGACCCCTTTAACTGTTCCAATGATACTTTTTTTCCCCCAGAAAAATATGCAATTTCCAAATAAGATTGCCAAAAAATGTTTTACCCTATTTAAAATGTAATAAGTTGTGTAACTATTTCAATTACTTTATTAAAGTAATGCAACTGATTACATTTGATTACTTTTCTAAATGTTCTTAAAGTTCATGTTTTCAAATGTTAATCATTTCGAAACATTTAAAGCAGGCAGGGTTAACCTTACAGTAGTGCTAAACACTGATTACTGTCAGACTTTCAAAATCCTTCATCACTTAAATTAAGATTATAATAATTTAATTTTAAAGCACAGCTGCCACATAATCAGACTTTAGCACCTCTTTTTACTTTGAGATTGTTCTGAGGTTAAATACAGGTTTAAAGTCATAACGAGAAATAGTTTAGCTATGATACTGTTTTTGAATCAAATCTTTGCTAGCTATGACAGCAAACACTGGCATCTAACAATGCTTTGGAAAAACGGTTCATCTTAAAAAACAAAGCATATGCATAAACCCAAATAGGAAATAAAACAGTTATCAAA
>NW_015542405.1:346252-346393 GCF_001515605.1 Sinocyclocheilus anshuiensis | reverse complement strand
ACTCACTCACTCATTCACACACACTCACTCACTCTCACTCTCTCACTCACTCTCACACTCACGCACTCTCACACTCACACTCATTTACTCTCACACTCACTCACTCACTCACTCACTCACTCACTCACTCACTCACTCTCT
>NW_015542405.1:342998-346144 GCF_001515605.1 Sinocyclocheilus anshuiensis | reverse complement strand
TCACTCACTCTCTCACACACACACACACACACACTCACTCACTCACTCACTCACTCACTCACTCATACACACTCACTCACTCACTCTCATTTACTCTCACACACTCTCACTCTCACACTCACACACTCACTTACTCTCACTCACTCACTCACTCTCACACTCATTTACTCTCACACTCACTCACTCACACACACACACACTCACTCTCACACTCACTTAGTCTCACACTCATTTACTCTCACACTCACTCACTCACTCACACACACACACTCACTCTCACACTCACTTAGTCTCACACTCATTTACTCTCACACTCACTCACTCACTCACACACACACACACACACTCATTTACTTTCACACTCACTCACTCACTCTCTCTCTCACACTCATTTACTCTCACACTCACACACTCTCTCTCTCACTGACCTGTGAGCGGCTGGATGCTGAGCTGAGGCTCCTGAGAGTAAACCTCATACTGAACCACAGGGTAAAGATGTGGCAGAATGAACTGCACTTGGCCCAGTGTCGCACATAGCTGCCGGAGAGTATACACACCCGGCTTCTGACTCTGACAAAATCACACATTCAGTCATTTTAAAAATATGTATGAAATCACATGAAAATGTGGTGTTTATCACATTTTTACCCTGTAAGCCTGAGATTCCCAAAACTTTTTTTGTCAGCTGAACCCCTTTGACATAAAATATTTACTTGATGTCTCCCCTGACATTTAAAGTTAATATTTCTATAATTTAACCATTCTCATGTTTTTTTAATGTTGGTCAGTGGTCAGTCACATGACATGTAGGTTAAAAATTTATTTTTTAATTATTTATTTTACATTTTTATGATTTAATTTGTAGTAAGTGTTTTATTTGTAAGTTTTATTTAAAATTACTCATTTTAATTTTATTTTATGATTTAAATTATTATATTTATTTTTAAGATATAATTAATTTTAGCAAGTGTTTGAGTGTTTTTCTTTTTTAATTATTTATTTTTATTTTACATTTTTATGATTGATTTAATTTCAGTAAACATTTTATTTAATTTTTTATTTTACATTTATTTTGTTACATTTTTATGAATTAATTAATCTTAGCAAGTGTTTTATTTTGAGTGTTTTTATTTTAAATCATTTATTTTATCTTTACATTTTTACGATTTAATTACTTTTAGTGTTTTATTCTGACTGCTTTTATTTTAAAATTATTTATTTTTCTTTTACATTTTTATTATTTAATTATTAGTAAATGTTAAATGATTTATTTTTACTTTATAATTTATTTTACATTCTTGTGCTTAAATTTTTAGCAAGCATTTTGTTTTGTTTTTATTTTAAAGGGGTCATGACATGAGAAATCAAATTTGCCTTGATCTTTTGGCACATAAGGTCTTTGTACCAGTAAAACACCCTGCAAGGTTAATAGTAAATCAAAATAATCAAAATAATACATAATGAAAATAATAAAAAATAAGTTATCTATTTTAATTTTATATTTTTACTATTACTATTTAATCTAGTGTTTTATTTTGATTGTTTTTATTTTTAAATTATTGAATATTAAAAAGATATTATGTAAACAAAAACTTTTATTTTGTATAATATATATATATATATATATATATATATAATGTTTTATATTTATTTATTTTTTTGATTTTTATGATTCTTTATGAGCTTTTCATCAGCGAACTCCAGTTTGGGAATCTCTGCTATAATCTGATGAAATGAAACAGCTCTTCTCACAGGCGCGGTGAAGACGATGCTGTTGTTGCCAGGCAACAGCGTGACATCACTGGCCCTCAGCATCTGCGCTCCGTCCTCCAGAGCGAGTGCGGTCAGTGCGGTGTTAGGTGTGTCCAGCGAGGTGGCGCTGTCGTTCTGGCGCAGCAGCAGGTGCATGTTCCTGCAGGCCACGCCGGCGGAGCTCAGCTCGGATATATCAGACGGACTGTGCTCCAGGATCTCACAGAGCTCCAGCGCAGATGCAGACGCAGACGCAGGGCTGGCCGCGGGGAAGGTCACGGTGCCGTCGGGGTTCTGAGCGGCCCGTTTCTGAGCCGTGGAGCCCGGCTGCTCCTGTGTGAAGTGTATGCTGGCGGAGATCTGCTCCAGCGTCACAGGAACGGGCATCAGACTGCAGAGACGCAGCTCCAGCTGCAGGGCGGCGCTCACATGCACCAGCGCCGAGGACGGACGGAAGCGCAGCTCCTGCAGCCGAGTGAAGGAGCTCATGCTCAGAGCCACACGAGCATCTGTCAGAGCCCAGAAACACCAGATTAATACAGACAGTCTGACCCCGTGTCCTAGCGACACGACATAAAAGGTATCTTTTCCATGTTAATCTGAGTTTTTGTCCTAACTAGCCATAGGGCTGGACAATAATTCAATATCAATATATATTGCCATATAATTTTTTTCAATAATGATGATATGGTTTTTAAACACATTTCTGATATGTGACCCTGGAGCACAAAAGCAGTGTTAAGTCGCTGGGGTATATTTGTAGCAATAGCCAACAATACATTGTATGGGTCAAAATTATAGATTTTTCTTTTATGCCAAAAATCATTAGGATATTAAGTAAAGATCATGTTCCATGAAGATATTTTGTACATTTCTTACTGTAAATATATCAAAACTTAATTTCTGATTAGTAATATGCATTGCTAAGAACTTAATTTGAACAACTTTAAAGATGATTTTCTCAATATTTAGATTTTTTTGCACCCTCAGATTCCAGATTTTCAAATAGTTGTATCTCGACCAAATATTGTCCTATCATAACAAACCATACATCAATGGAAAGATTATTTATTTACTTTATTTATTCACAAAATTTACCCTTATGGCTGCTTTTGTGCTCCAGGGTCACGAATTTGTCAGGATTAGCTGTGACTGCTGTAGTAAACACACTCAGAGCACAAAGCTGACCTTTCTGTTGACCTCTGCCCTCTGCGGTCTGGCTGGCAAAGGTCAGGATCTCCTGGCAGAAGTGTCTCCTCTCTTCATCGCTCAGGTTGGTGTCGCTGGCGAGCAGAGCACTCGTCTGCAGGTATCTACACACATGGTCAAAGAAACCACACACACCCACAGCTGATGACAAACATTTACACAAAAAATAAATAAATAAATATATA
>NW_015542405.1:337644-342735 GCF_001515605.1 Sinocyclocheilus anshuiensis | reverse complement strand
CACACACACACACACACGCACGCACGCACACACACACACACACAGACACACACAGACACACACACACACAGACGCATGCACACGCACACACACACACACACACACACACACACAGACGCACAGACACACACACACGCACAGACACACGCACGCGCACACGCACAGACACACACACACAATTGTGACCCTGGAGCACAAAAGTCATAAGTAGCACAGGTATATTTGTAGCAATAGCCAACAATACATTGTATGGGTCAAAATAATAAATTTTTCTTTTATGCCAAAAATCATTAGGATATTAAGTAAAGATCATGTTCCATGAAGATATTTTGTAAATCTCCTACTGTAAATATATCAAAACTTAATTTTTGATTAGTAATATGCATTGCTAAGAACTTCATTTTGACAACTTTAAAGATGATTTTCTCAATATTTAGATTTTTTTGCACCCTCAGATTCCAGATTTTCAAATAGTTGTATCTCAGCCAAATATTGTGCTATCCTAACAAACCATACATCAATGGAGAGCTTATTTATTCAGCTTTCAGATGATGTATACATCTCAATTTCAAAAAATTGACCCTTATGACTGGTTTTGTGCTTCAGGGTCACATTTAATCGACACAAATACACTCTGAGTCACACGTGTTTCTGTGATGTTAAATCGTGCTCACATGTAGAACTCGGCCAGACTCTTCCCCACCAGCCGAGCAGAACGCAGCCGCCCGATCGCCTTATACATCTCCATAGCGGCGTGAGACAGCTCCTGATCAGACGCACAAACCACGAGCAAAAATAAACCCAGTAATCACAGCACTAAAATAAACACTCACAGACCACAGAAACCGAACACTCACCAGATAGTGTTTCTCGAAGGCCTCCACAGACGACAACGCCTCCTTCAGCTTCTTATACGGACTCTGAGGACTGTTCACTGAGACACGGAGATTACAAACACATTACAGACTCGCTTTAACCACTGAAACACAATCAACACACATCTGTGAGCTGCTCATCAATCTCCTCATTAGTGATGAGTCTTATTTATATATACACTACCAGTCAAATGCTTAGAATAGTTATGAGTTTTAATGTTCTCGAAAGTCTCTTCTGCTCATTAAGGCTGCATTTATTTGACCAATAATACTTGAAAAATTATGAAATATTATTATAATTTAAAACAGCTGTTATCTATGTGAATATCTGTTAAACTGTAATTTATTTCTGTGATCAAAGCTGTATTTTCAGCATCATTACTCCAGTCTTCAGCGTCACATGATCTTCAGAAATCATTCTAATATGCTGATTTGCTGCTCAAGAAACATTTCTGATTATTATCAATGTTGAAAACAGTTGTGCTGCCCAATAGTTTGGTGGAAACTGTGAGACATTTTATTTTTCAGGATTCACAGATGAATAGAAAAGTTCAAAAGAACAGCTTTTATTTGAAATAGAAATCTTTTGTGACATTATAAAAACATGTCATTACTGTCACTTTTGATCAATTTAATGCAGCCTTGATGAATATGTTGTGCATCACAGTTTCCACAAAAATATGATTATGAAATGATTTCTTAAGATCATGACACTGAAGACTGGAGTAATGATGCTGAAAATACAGCTTTGATCACAGAAATAAATTACAGTTTAACAGATATTCACATAGAAAACAGCTGTTTTACATTGTAATTATATTTCACAATTTTTACTGTATTTTTGATCATATAAATGCAGCCTCGATGAGCAGAAGAGACTTCTTGTGTGTGTTCAAATATATTTATATTACACATATGTGTGTGTATGTATATAACAGTTGATAAATTTGAGTAGTATCAAACACCTCATACAATAAGGATAATGGAAAATTATGCGTTATTTCATCATAATTACCCGTTTCGGGTCTCTCTGCTCCCAGACCAGCCAGCAGGTCGACGGTCTTGTTCAGGTCCTCAGAGTTCGGGCCGTTCTCGGACACCAGACCACACAGATCACCCAGACACCTCAGCTGCCAATAAAATCACACATGAATGAAGAAATAAGCCCAAACGGGCCACTGTCACATGCCTTCGAGTGTGTTAGCCATGTGTGATCCGTACCTTCTCCGTGGCGTAGGTCCACAGGCCCACGGTGTGGGAGGTGTTGGCCTCCAGTTGGCTGCGGTCGCAGCAGCCCTCTATCCGGTGCAGGACCTCCAGACAGCTGAGAAACACCCAGCATTCCAGAGCACCGCTCACCACAGACACCTGCAGCACACACATGCATCAGAGTCGCCTGAAATACACCTCAAACACGGCCCAAAAATGGCTGAAATACGCCGCAGACATGTCTGAAACACACCTGAAATACGCCCCAAACACGGCCCAAAACCGCCCCAGACATGTCTGAAATATGCCCCAAACATATCTGAAACACACCTGAAATATGCCCCAAACATGTCTGAAACATGCCCCAAACACGGCCCAAAAATGTCTGAAATATGCCCTAGACATGTCTGAAACAGACCTGAAATATGCCTCAAACACGTCTGAAACACGGCCCAAAAACGCCCCAAACATGGCTGAAATATGCGCCAGAGATGTCTGAAACACACCTGAAACACGCCACAAACACAGGGCAGGCCCCAAACATCTGAAACACGCCCCAAATATCTGAAACATGCCCCAAAACACACCCAAATGTCTGAAACACGCCCCAAAACACCTGAATCAGGCCCCAAATGTCTAAAACATGTCCCAAAACACCTGAAACGCCCCAAAACATGCCCAAATGTCTGAAACACGCCCCAAAAACACCTGAAACACGTCCCAAAACACGTGAATCAGGCCCCAAATGTCTAAAACATGTCACAAAACACCTGAAACACGCCCCAAACGTCTGAAACACGCCCCAAAAACGTCTGAAACATGCCCCAAAAATGGCTGAAACACGCCCAAAGACGTCTGATACACTGCCCAAACACATCTGAAACATGCCCCAAAAACACCTGAAACACTGCCCAAACACATCTGAAACATGCCCCAAAAATGGCTGAAGCACGCCCCAAAAACGGCTGTAACACTGCCCAAACAAATCTGAAACACGCCCCAAAAATGGCTGAAGCACGCCCCAAAAACGGCTGAAACATGCCCCAAAAACAGCTGAAACACTGCCCAAACACATCTGAAACAGGCCCCAAAAACAGCTGAAACACTGCCCAAACAAATCTGAAACACGCCCCAAAAACACCTGAAACGAAGCCCAAACACATCTGAAACACGCTCCAAAAACACCTGAAACACTGCCCAAACACATCTGAAACATGCCCCAAAAATGGCTGAAGCACGCCCCAAAAACGGCTGTAACACTGCCCAAACAAATCTGAAACGCCCCAAAAATGGCTGAAGCATGCCCCAAAAACGGCTGAAACACTGCCCAAGCACATCTGAAACAGGCCCCAAAAACAGCTGAAACACTGCCCAAACAAATCTGAAACACGCCCCAAAAATGGCTGAAGCACGCCCCAAAAACAGCTGTAACACTGCCCAAACCCATCTGAAACAGGCCCCAAAAACAGCTGAAACACTGCCCAAACAAATTTGAAACACGCCCCAAAAACGGCTGAAACACTGCCCAAACACATCTGAAACAGACCCAAAAACAGCTGAAACACTGCCCAAACAAATCTGAAACACGCCCCAAAAACACCTGAAACAAAGCCCAAACACATCTGAAACATGCCCCAAAAACACCTGAAACACTGCCCAAACACATCTGAAACATGCCCCAAAAACACCTGAAACAAAGCCCAAACACATCTGAAACATGCCCCAAAAACACCTGAAACACTGCCCAAACACATCTGAAACATGCCCCAAAAACACCTGAAACAAAGCCCAAACACATCTGAAACATGCCCCAAAAATGGCTGAAGCACGCCCCAAAAACGGCTGTAACACTGCCCAAGCAAATCTGAAACACGTCCCAAAACACCTGAAACATGGCCCAAAAACGACTGAAACACGCCCCAAAAACGGCTGAAACACTGCCCAAACAAATCTGAAACAGACCCCAAAACACCTGAAACACGCCCCAAAAACGACTGAAACACGCCCCAAAAAAAGTCTGAAACACTGCCCAAACATCTGAAACACACCCCAAAACATCTGAAACACACCCCAAAACACCTGAAACACTTCCCAAAAACACCTGAAACATGCCCCACAGCTAGCACCGTGTCAACGGCGGTAAAACACACACACCTCCAGCAGCCGCAGCTCTTGCACGCAGTTGTGCAGCAGCTCGAGCGCGCGAGCCGTCACCTCCCAGGGTCTCTGCAGGAAGATGAGCAGGGTACACTGGCGGGAGAACAGGTAGCTGCGCAGGTCCAGCAGACTGGCCTCTCCTCTCTGGATCAGGTCACGCTTCTCCATGTCGATGGGCCGCCGCAGCAGCAGCCCGTTCCAGCTGCGCACCGGCTGACAGAACGAGCCCAGCCAGTTAGCTCCGTCTGAACACCAGCAAAACACACACAACCAGAGTCAAACCTGCTCAGATACATTATCTGAATAAATTATCTCCATTTACTTTCTTAATTTCTCTACTGTGAGCATTTCATGGGTACACGTTATTCCAGTGATTTCCTATTAAAAAGCATTTTAGCATATTTGTATAATTTTAGGTATATTTTAAATAATGCATTGAACTATATTTTAATATAGATATAAAATATATATAAATATTGTATAAAATAAATATTATACTATACATAAATATTGTATAAAATATAAATATTGTATAAAAAATATAAGCGAGTATACAAAACATAAAAATATATTGTTCACTAAGCAATATCATGGCTTAACATAATCCAATTAAAGTTTTCTCAAACATGGGTTGCAGCTCTTCATTCTGAACTCTCAAAGTGCATTAGATAGAATAACGTAACTTTAAAATGTACCAAATTTTCATTTTTTTCCAATTCTTTTCAATTTACGATGGTAAAATGGCTGTTTTTGAAGTAATTGTTTGTAGAGAGAGACGCGCAGACGCAGCACGCAGGTACACACAACTGTCATCTCTCTCTCTCTCTCTCTCTCTCTCTCTCTCTCTCGA
>NW_015542405.1:334356-337459 GCF_001515605.1 Sinocyclocheilus anshuiensis | reverse complement strand
TATAAAATCTGCAGTACATATATACATACAAGGAATTAATATATTTGATTTAGTTAACAGATAAACAAGGGGAAAAACAGTGCGACAAGTAATGTAGCCTAGGCTATATACGCTGAGTTTCAGTTCATTTTTGTGACACACTAAATTTGTTCACAGAAAGGAAACTCAAATGGCAGAAAGCGACATCCTATCTGTTTTCTTTATTTTACAAAAGCACAATGTTTTGTTTTCATTGTGAGTGTAAACAAATAAAAGCAGACCTTTATACAGTGATGCATTAGAGCCACAGAAAGACAAACGTTTAGCTGAAAATGCACAATACACAATTCATTATGTACATTAACAACGATTCGGGACAAATATAATGTAATTTAATGGAAAACTACGTGAATGGCGCTCTGTGGCGCGGCAGGATTTTCTGTCGGCTGCATTTAAATCCGCGTCTGAAGTTTCCCGCTCTGTTCAGCGTGCAGCATCACGTGTCTAAACAAATAGCACATGCTGTCAGTGATTTCAACCACTAGAGGCCGCTCTCGCACTGTGTAATGACAGCAGACCCTTCTCAGCCGCTCCAGCAACGGACGCAACCCGGGAAACTATCGGCATGGATTTTTGCCGATAACCGATAGTTCCAGCAATCAACTATCGGTGCCGATTAATCGGCAAAACCGATACATCGGTTGACCTCTAATATACACATATATACACATATATCAGTGGCGTTCTGTCCATATAAGCTGCGAATGCTCCGCATACCCAGGCCATTTTAGAGAATAAGTTCACGGGATAATTCATTTAAACATGATTATAAGTTGATCCCTTGTCATTTGAAATGTACCTTAAAGCTTAAAGAGTTAGGAATGAGTACGTACAATGATTTATTTGCCAAAGGCAGTCATTTTCTTTAAATCTTCCAGTTGCTTCCGGGCGAGCGGATTCTCCGCAGCTTTCTCGCCTCCGCTCTGTTGCTATGACTCGTCAGGATTATAGTGCGTTCTCAGTGATTTGCTGGTCTGCGGTTGATTTAATGCGCGAGGTAAGCTGTTTGCAAAGCGCTCGCTCAAGCGGAAAAATGTGCTGTTCCTGTCAGATCTCGATTGCCGAGAATCACATTGTGTTTGATGCAAAACCAACTCGACTAAATCAAAAGAAAAAAAACACTAAATGTATATTTTTATTTTCTCAAGCAAAGCAAATTTTAAAAGTCCACTGAACCTATTACATTTTTGGTCATAGACAACGTATGTTGAAGATATACGTTATTGTCAACGTTATTGCCTAAGCGGTAAATTAAATTTTTTTGTATAAAATGTGGGCTATACAAAATTTTAATAATAACAAACATATTGTTCCATTTGTTTTGCGTATGCTCGTGTCGCTTACAGTTAAAGTTGTTCCCTTTGTTTTGCATATGCTCGTGTCGCTTACAGTTGAAGTCCTTCTCTGATTTTATTATTGTTTGCTAGGTTGCAACGTTACTTTGCAATATTTGAAATATTTTTGGGTATTTTGCATGGTCTGTTATTGGAGTAATGTCACGGGGGGGGGAGTTTTAACTGTTTTCACTGGGAATAAAAAAAACTAATTTAGCAGATGCAGAGAGACGTATAGACCGGGGGAATCTCCCCACCCTCTGATTATGTATTATAACGTAACTACGTGTAAACGTGGCGGTTTTTACTTGGAAAACCAGCTATATTTTTCTAGCATTCGAATAACAATGGCTAAACCTGAAACGACAGATGAAGGATTGGAGATGAATTTCATTTTCCTAAAAAGGGAAGGGGGGGGGGGGTCTTATCACTCAGCATACCCGGTTAAAAAAGTCACCGATCGCCACTGACATATATACACATATAACAGACATGTGCCGGTATTCGGTAATGCGATATATCATGGTAATGAACATGCACTATATTGTTATCGTGGCCACTTCAAAGTGTGCTCTCTGATGTAAACAAGCACGGATGAGAAGCACATGGCGGAGCGAGTGAGAGATGCTCTGAATGAAAGCACTCTCACTCTCTGACAGCAGGTGGCGCTGAACAGCAGAAATGCAGCCGTTACCCCGGAAACAAAACAGCTGCGCTACTTTCTGTTTCTGAAACGTGTTTAAATGCTTTAAATAGCCATTCAGATTTGTGTATTCATCTCTATGTTGTTCATACTTAAATATTTAGACTTAATAGGCTATTTATTTTAAAACTTTTTTACATTTTAATCTGGACTACAATATGGCCTAGATCAGGGGTGTCAAACTCAGTTCCTGGAGGGCCGCAGCCCTGCAGAGTTTATTTCCAACACTGCTCCAACACACAAACATGTAGTTTTCAAATAAGCCTGAAGGACTTGATGAGCTGGACCAGGTGCGTTTAATTATAGTTGAATCTAAGGCCCTCCAGGAACTGAATTTGACCCCCCTGCCCCAGATATTGTTTGAAAATGTTATGATTCTTTATTGTTCAATCACACTTTAAGTTAAGGCTCCATTAGTTAATTCATTAGTTAACATAAACTGCCAATGAAAAATTCTTCTAAAACATTCATTCATCTTAGGTAATTTCAATATTTATGTGTGTTTATAATATTAATAACACGTTGTTAAAATCCAAAGTTGTAACTGTGTTATTTAATGAACCCGAATTAACAAAGATTAATAACTTCTGTAGCAAATGTAGGTATTGTGAATGTTAATGCATTAACTAAGGTTAACTAATGAGATCTTATTGTAAAGTGATATCTATCGGTCTTTATAATTCTTTTGCACTTAAATTTTTGACTTAATACATTTTTTGGTATATTGCTTTATTGTATTTAAATGTTCAGTTATTTTTGTTAGAAGGAAAAAAAGTTATTAAACCTGTTATACTGTATTATGACAACACTTGAAACTTACCTGCTTGAACTTGATCGGGGTGTTTTGTTAGTTTGATGCGTTTCCTCCTCTTGAGGTCGCCACTGCTTTTATGAAGAGGTTGCCAGGTTCAAACAAAACCCGCCCAATCGCGTTTCGAGGGGTCCCCGTTAAAAAATTCGCATTCCAGGGGCTAAATATCACGTTAATGGGGTCGTTTTTCAACCCGCGGACATGAAAAACAACCCG
>NW_015542405.1:330518-334346 GCF_001515605.1 Sinocyclocheilus anshuiensis | reverse complement strand
TCACGTTAGTGGGGTCGTTTTTCAACCCGCGGACATGAAAAACAACCCGCGGCAACAGTGTTAAGCAGCCCAATTCAAACACTGGAAGAGGATAGCTCTTGGATAGCGCTTCAAGAACCGGGTTGACCAGGTACTCGGTACCACCGGTACTTAAAAAAACCTGGTACCGTAACGTTTTCATTTTTTTAGTACCGACTTGGTACCGAAATACCGGGTCTTTTGACAACACTAATCGTGATAATACCGTATACCGTGTTTATTAAAAAAAGTATTTATTATATTACATTTTTAATGAACATACTTTATAAAATACAATAAAATATAAAATATATTAAAATAAAAAACACATTGTGATTTAAGAATCTTTCTACTGATGTAATCGAGGCTGTATGGATGGTGGAAAAATAACACTCACCAACAATATCATATCTCAACATAATCTAATTATTCCTGAAGCACAACCACTATAAAGCCCACACTGAATATTCTCAGATTACAGTAGGTTTTTCATATCGCCTTTTGTATATATGAATATAAAATATATCTTTTTTATATATTAAGTGAAGCTGTGTAGCACAAGACATTAATGCACAGATGACGGTTTACCTCCTGCGCCAAAGTTGAGCACATACTGTGTGAAAAGAGCGTCTAGTTCATCATACTGGACCAGAGCGTCTTCAAACTGCTGCAGCATCTCGAAGACAAACGCCAGCTCCTCCTGATCAACACACACACACACACACACACACACACACACACACACTAGATTTTTTTACACCCTCAGATTCCAGATTTTCAAATAGTTGTATCTCAGCCAAATACTGTCCTATCCTAAGAAACCATACATCAATGGAAGATTATTTATTCAGCTTTCAGATGATGCATACATCTCAATTTCAAAAAATTGACCCTTATGACTGGTTTTGTGCTCCAGGGTCACATATTTGATATCTGCACACTGTGATTGACAGCTTCCTCAGCTAGTGTTAATTTTATCAGCTATTTTTAGTTGCACTTTCACCAGTAAACACAAATCAATAGAACTCGTGGTGTATTTTCCCTCATCTAATGTACTGATTTATTATAGGCTTTTTATTATATAAATTAATACCAAAGACTTATGCACTCTCTCTGTCTACATTATGAAAACTGGTATAAAATAGCCTGTTTCTCTATTAAAACAACAGCGGTTGAGTAAGTGCATTTATTCAGAAACCAGTGTCACTGTTTTCAATGAAGCACTGAAGAGCGAGCGCATGGTTGCCAGACTGCTTAAAATAAGCAAAACACCGGGCAGAAAATGTATCAATGTATCAGCGAAGCTCGGGGATTAGAATTCTGGATATCTGGCAACCGCACTCATGAAAGCTGATGTAGTAGAGGAGTGTAGAGCAGTCTGCAATAACACTGTCTTCTTTTATGATGAAAATAAAAAGAGGTTTTTGGTCAAGTTTTAATTTTTTGCATACATTTTAGTCTCGTCTTTTATCGTCAGCGAAATTGCATGTTGATATATTCATAGTTATCGTTTATTGACCTTATTGTCGTCTTGGTCGTGGGAAAAAAGCTCGTCAACGAACATTTTTTGTCACAGTTTTCGTTAACGAAAGTAACACCACCCTCAGTCAATCACACACCTGCACCATGAAGTAGTCGCAGAAGCTCCAGCCGGGCTCGGTGCGTTTCTCTCGCAGCGTCCTCATCTCGTCCTCGAAGCGGCCCAGATTCCTGGTGAAGGACATGAGCAGCAGCGTGCGGAGCTTCGTGAGGAACGAGCTCCAGGACTCCTGCGAGCGCGACGACTCCTTCAGCGGATCGCACAGAGACACACATCTGCAGACACACAGCAGACACTGGCTTACACAGTCTGCATTACACACTTACATCACATTAAATACATTACCATATGTGACCCTGCAGCACAAAAGCAGTCTTAAGTCGCTGGGGTATATTTGTAGCAATAGCCAACAATACATTGTATGGGTCAAAATTATACATTTCTCTTTTATGCCAAAAATCATTAGGATATTAAGTAAAGATCATGTTCCATGAAGATATTTAGTAAATCTCCTACTGTAAATATATCAAAACTTAATTTTTGATTAGTAATATGCATTGCTAAGAACTTAATCTGAACAACTTTAAAGATGATTTTCTCTATATTTAGATTTTTTTGCACCCTCAGATTCCAGATTTTCAAATAGTTGTATCTCAGCCAAATATTGTCCTATCATAACAAACCATACATCAATGGAAAGATTATTTATTCAGCTTTCAGCTGATGCATAAATCTCAATTTCACAAAATTGACCCTTATGACTGGTTTTGTGCTCCAGGGTCACATTTTATTTTTTATAATTGTATTTATAGAACATTTTTTAAAAATCCAAGTATAAAAAAACATAAAATAAATGTAAACAATTATACTTATGACTAACTAAACAGCATGAAATTACCCAGCAGTGAGTTCAGTTGATCAGGCTCAGTTATCGATAATCTCAAAACACTTATAATAACCACTGATGAATTGGTGATTCTGTGCCTCAGCTGTGACTGACTGCTGCATGTGTGTTCATTCAGACGCTGAGTGTGTAAGTAATCGTCAGCAGTAGCTGCTGCGTCGGAGAGCAGAGCATGCTGGGATCAGGAGCTCACCTGTCGCTCTGCTTGTTGCAGAAGTCGCTGCGGATCTTGTCGACGATGGAGGTGCGTGGCAGGAGGTTGGTCTTGTTCTTCTTCTTGTTGTCGCTCTCCACCACCGCGATGAGCCAATCCACCGACCCGTGCAGACGCAGAGCAGCCTGCCAGCGCTGCATGTCCTCCTTCACCGACGCCTTGTACACCTCCGAGTCCTGACACACACACATTTAACCATTTATTTAAATCCACTTAAAATAAATAATTTACAGGGACATAAATACTACAGATGCAGTTAGACACATGTACATTATACCATGCCGGTATATCATGTTTGGTACCCCAAGTCCTCCATCCCATTGGGGATGAAAAATAATATCACGAGTGCTATGCGTATTAAGTGTAAACCACTTTCACACTAAGCTCACTGTTTTTTTATTCATTTCACTCAGCACTTTCTGCTGGATATGAACAGATGTTGTACTTTAGACAGTGCCACCTGTCTAATAGCCTCCAGCTTCATAATCAGTGGCAGTGGACATTTATCAATCAAGTCCAGCCTGCATGTGACAAGATGATGTTTACTTGCTCTTTCCATTCTCCTGCAATATTAATTTTATGTCCAAGATAAGTGTATGTCTCGTGAAGAGAATATACCCGTATGGGTTTTGTTGCTATTGTAAACACCGGATATTTATCAGATTTTGAGCGCTCTCTTCTCTGGAGGCAATCTGGACATCATCTGCATAGCCCTGTACTGGGATAGGAGATATCACACCAGAGGGGGCACACTGACACATCCACTTTAACCATTGGTTGATGGCAATTATAAAATTAATTGCACTCCAAGGGCAGCCAGTTTTAATGCCTATCTGAAGTGGTGTTGGGTGAGTGAGCTGTTCTCCACAGATTAATTTGATAAAGGAGCCTCTATAAACATCCTTCACTGTGTCAATGAACCGTTGAGGTAGCTGTATTTCCTCCAGTGATCTGATCATGACATCTCTAAAGTCCAAGTCATGTATACAGTACTGAATACAGTCTACATGACTCATGCTTAAAGTAATCTATCCCTGTTTTAAGACAAAATACATGCTCATGAGATGTGTGTCTCTCTCTCTCTCACACACAGAAACACAAACACTCACACACACACAAACACACTCACACACACACACACACACTCACACT
>NW_015542405.1:329965-330318 GCF_001515605.1 Sinocyclocheilus anshuiensis | reverse complement strand
CCCTCACACACACAAAAAACACACACACACACACACACACACACACACACACACACACACACATAAAAACACACTCTCTCACACACAAACACACACTCACACACACACATAAAAAACACTCTCACACACAAACACACACTCACACACACACACATACATAAAAAACACACTCTCTCACACACACATACACAAAAACACTCTCACACTCACACACACAAAAACACTCTCTCACACTCACACACACACATTCAGACACAAACACAAACTCACACTCACATAAAAACACACTCTCTCACACACAAACACACACTCACACACACACACACACATAAAAACACACTCTCTCTCTCACA
>NW_015542405.1:328133-329647 GCF_001515605.1 Sinocyclocheilus anshuiensis | reverse complement strand
CACACACACACACACACACACACACACACACACATCTCTGAATGCCATACTAACTACTGTTTTTAAGACAGCAGTGTGTAGAATGTGAATCTTCTGTATGTATTGAACACCCACGATACAAGATAATGTACTATATTTGCCAAATGTGCAACAGATCACACTGCACAGAATCTGTCTCCCACAATGCAATGCACTCAACTTATCAAATTCTATTTACAGCATGACAAAAAAAATGGAATTAGATGTTTGAGCAAATAAGCTCGGACATTTGTATACAAAAATAGATTAAAACATTTGGATATTACCAACATTTTTCCACTGAAACATTATTCTTTAAACTCATTCTTTAGTTATAAGTAATTAATGCCAACATAACTGTTTTATAATTATTAAATAATTATTTAGAAACATATATCCCAAAGCGACTTACAAAACACATTTAACGTCAAGATGTCCTTAAGATTTGTTATATTTTTTATCAAATTTTATTTATTAAATTATATATTTATTTTTATAATTTTATTCATTTTATTTTAAAAAAAGTTTGTTTTATTACCTATTTTTTATTTTATACTTTTCATGATTTTATATTTTTATTTATACTTACTTTTTAAATATAAATGTTATAAAAATGCAATAAAGTGTAAAAAAAAAATCGAATACAATAAATACATTTTTTTTTTTATTTTACAAGTTTAAAAACACAGCATAAAAAATTAGTATTTGTGTTGAATAATAGAGACATCTGAGCCCATGTTTATTTGTGTAGTGCATTTCTCACATACCAGCAGTTTCAGTTTCACTTTAAATAAATTATTTTTGGCTTGGCATTTATGATAAATGTTGCACATAATAAATGATACTATTATTTACGTTTGTTTCACACTTTTTGCAATTTCTACTCTATTTTTCATTCCGAGTACATTAAATGTTAAGGATTTGCTTTCGAGAGTGAGAGGAATTAAACACATTTACTATAATGTGTGCAACCCTTTCATTTATCGGTATTTAAATTATTTCTGAATTGTAATGATAAAATATGTCTTGTACACCAATGCAATTTTTTTAATGCGACTGTTTTTCTCTCCAATAATGCAATTCTGACCCGGTGTGAAAAATGTTACTTATGCACTACTCAGATGATGCTCTTAATTAACAGGAAAAGCGTTTTGAATGATGGACGCTTCTTGCTTCTTTTAGGAACGAGACTGCTAAAACTAAATGTCATTATGGACACAGCTATGATGTCTAACGCGAGACTCACGCAGCAGTCGGTCCAGTAGACGTGCAGGAAGGGGAACGTCAGCAGAGCTTTATTCTCTTCTTTAGGAAGCAGTTCCTCCTTAAACTGGACAAAATTAGCCTCCAGATAGATCATAATCTTTAATGTCATGGTGAAACCACAAGCATACACAGATATATATATAGTGCTCAATTCACACACACACACACACACGCACACACACACACACACACTCAAACACACACACTCACACTCACACTCACACTCACAC
>NW_015542405.1:318682-319098 GCF_001515605.1 Sinocyclocheilus anshuiensis | reverse complement strand
TAAACACATTTCATTACACCAAATACACAAAATAATGTTCTTTTTAGCAGCATCATATGACCCCTTTAACGAAGTCTCTTCTGCTCACCAAGCCTGCATTTATTTGATTTAAGTACAGCAAAAACAGTAACTTTTGTAACATTATAAATGTCTCTATCATCACTTTTGATCAATTTTAAGCATCCTTGTTGAATAAAAGTATTAGTTTCTATAATTTCTCATAGAAAAAAAGATTAAACAGACTCCAAGCTTCTGAATGGTAGTGTATAATGTTACAAAAGCTTTTTATTTCAGATAATCTTTGGATCTTTCTATTCATCAAAGAATAATGAAAAAATGTACTCAGCTGTTTTCAACATTGATAATAATCAGAAATGTTTCTTGAGCAGCAAATCAGCATATTAGAATGATTTCTG
>NW_015542405.1:313177-317587 GCF_001515605.1 Sinocyclocheilus anshuiensis | reverse complement strand
CACCAAATCAGCATATTAGAATGATTTCTGAAGGATCATGTGACACTGAAGACTGGAGTAATGATGCTGAAAATTCCACTGTGCATCACAGAAATGAATTATATTTCAAAGTATATTTGAATTAAAAAACAGTCATTTTAAAATAATATTTCACAATTTTACTGTATTTCTGATCAAATAAATGCAGGCTTGGTGAGCAGAAGAGACTTCTTTGAGACACACTAAAACCTTACCGTTCAGAAACCTTTGACTGAGTGTAACTTGATACTAAATGATCATAAGTACTGATGTAGCTGATATTTATATAAGATACTTGCTCTTCTGAGTGCTGCAGATGTAACTTCACTCATATTGTAAACAACACACTGCAAAGCTGCAGATTATACTCAATATCATTCTAAAATTCCCTGATATTTCATGATTTCTCTGATGATATGAGGAATATCTCGCATCAGGAATCAGATGTGAAGCATCGCTCATGAAGACAGAATGAATCAGTGATCAATCAGAACAAACACAGACGAGTCTGAGAGTCTGTGTGTGTGTGTGTGTGTGTGTGTCACACACACACATCTGTCTGTCACTCACAGGTCACTATGGGTTTGTTCTCCATCGTGTAGATGATGGGCTTCTCCTCATGGGGCTCCATGGGTTCCGTTCATCAGCTCCAATCCACCATCAACAGAGTAATCGATCACAATCACCGCCGCTAATCTATCGATGAGGCCCCTTCACTCTCCATTTCCTGTCTGCTGACACGGAGTGACGACTTCCGCCCGCGTCACCGCCACACCGGATGTACACGCGCTACTTTGTACAAAACAAGACATCAAAAAAGCTTTGAAGCAATATTTTTTTTCTGTCTTTAGTGACTTAGACGCTTTGAGTGCCCAGAAAAGCGCTATATAAATGTACGGAATTATTAATATTATTATAAATCTCAAAACTATTGCTGGTTTGTAATGCATTTACACTGTGAAATATTTATTGCACACAAAGACAGTATATATATATATTTTATATATTAATTGATTCAGATATTACTAAAACCATAGTAGTATCTCAACTGTACTAAAATAACACTGATATACAGTATGCTAAAAGTTGCTTTGTTGCATATTGTCTCTATTCATTGTCTGGTGATAAAATCATATAAAGAAACAGACGTATACATTGTTATTGTGCAACAGTGTACAATAGAGTATGTTATTAATATTAACAGAAGTGTGAATAACCGTACAGTTGTGTTTTAAAACGAATCTCGAGAAAACATCTTTCCCGCTATTATCATAAGAAAGACATACGTTACATAAAGAAAATTAGTTTTTTTTTTTTTTTTTTAATTATTCACATTTCATGACATTTAAGGGCATAGATAGTTCATCTCGACGTTTGCAGACTTTTGCACATTTCTAGAACACGTCTACTGGAGTGTAAGGACTTGTATTTTGAAAACTGTCCCGTTCGTGTCGAGCTTTTATTTTGAAATCGGCCCAGTGCGCCGCCATGTTCTAATGAGCGCGCGTTTCACGCCGCACGCAGCACGAGCGCCATTAGCGTGAGACAGCAGGCCTTCACTGAGGAGAAGTCGAGAGAAAACCGAGCGATCGGTCGGATTTAAATGCCTTTCGGTCGACGGTCGCCATAAAACGGAGCCACAATGACGTCCAGCACCAATGTGATCCAGGTGACGAACGTGTCGCCGAGCAGCACCGCGGAGCAGATGCGAACCCTGTTCGGCTTCATCGGAACCATCGACGAGCTCCGACTCTTTCCTCCAGAGTGAGTATAAAGTGTTCAAAACACGCCCCTCAAAGAACAAAAACATCCAAATAAGCGTATTTAATAAGGAGAGAGCTGTACACACGGATGTAACTTACTGCAGTTCGTCTTTCTAACAATACCACATATGTTTATTCATCCCGATTAGTGTGTAAAAATATTAATACACCGCATCCACACTCGCACAGAGGATCTCAATCTTCTCAAATAGATCCAGAGCTCATCTGCACCAGTTAAACCGCTCAGCGTTATGTTTATTTGTAATATAACGTTAGTTGATGGTTTATCAGTAGCTAAGCTACATGTGAGCTCCTCGGGATGAATTCTGACGATTAAAACACTAATAATAACTGATGTTTGGTGGACTTATTTTACACTAGTTGCGCTTTATTGTATAAAGAGCCTTGCGTCACGCCTTGTTGCGTGTGTGCGTCATCAAACCGACGCACGTCGTTAATTACGCGGCTCTGCTCGCGCAGGGGTTTAAGAAGTGTTGTTTCTCCCACTAATTAAAGACTTGAATTTGAGCAGAAAGTCGTGGCATAAAATGCAAAAAATGAATCTCTTCCTCAGTATTGTCTTGTTTTTCAGTACAAATATCTAAACGTGCTTCAAGATACATTTAACTTACTGTAGACGCAAAATTAAGATATTAAGTTTTGTTTTTTTATGAGAAACTGATCAAAATGTAGTGGATTTATGTTTAAAACATGAACCGATATCTGCCAAGGCGGGATGAAAAGTTGTTTTTCCTTTTAGTTTGAGTTCTTCTGAGCCCTTTGGCAGATATTTCAAGTAAATGTGTATTTTTAGATATTAGTATTTAAAAATAAAACAAAATACTGAGGAAAATTGTCCGTTTTTTGCAGTGTGATTTATTTCCGCATTCTATTGTTTTTGAGCGGAGATATTTAATTTCTAATTCTGAAATTTTAAGTTATATTTTCAAACTTCGAAGCATTGTTAATAGAGACCATATTGACGTATTGTGTTCAGTTCAATTCACTCCAATAATTTTCTTTACTTGATCTCAAAAAGCTCATACATGTCATGCTCAACAGTGCACTAAAAATGAAAAATTGTTCCTTGTTTACACAGATTCTTGCAAATTACTAAATGCTGTAGTATTCAAACCAGGCCAGTAGGTGGCGACGTGACTTCGTAAAAAAAAATAAAAACACAACGCAGCTGCACGCGAACGTATAATACACATGCGATGACGTCACCGCTTTCACAAATTTGCGTTTCTGTAGTTTACACGGTGACGATAATGGCATTGTTTTCAAAAACGTATACTTTGAAACTTTTTAGCAAAAGTTTGTTGTGTAGACGAACGTCCAAAACGCATCTACGATTAATCGCGTTCAAAATAAAAGTTTGTTTGCATACTATATGTGCGTGCTGTGTATATTTATTATGTATATATAAACACACACACATGTATATATTTAAAATAAAAAGTATTTGTATGTGTATATATTTGTACTTGTAAATTTATATAAATCTAACATTTTATCTAACATTATATTCATGTATATGTGTGTATTTATACACAGTACACACACAGAGCATGTAAACATAAGCTTGTATTTTGAATGCGATTAATCGTTTTGCAGCCCTGAGTGCATCAAAAGTTTTCCATTTTGTTTTGAAACACCTTCGTGAGTCCTGCAGAAACCCTGTTTTAGGCTCAGGAACACAAATGCATGCCTGATTTCTCTGCTCCATCATCAGGCCGAATGTAGGCTTCTCCACTAGCTAACTTCTGTTCTGTGCTTTTGTTGTTTTTCACCCATCGAAAAACATCCGGCGTCATCATATCTGCAGCGAAGGTAGGCCGCTGGCGGATCTAAACCCGAGCCGGGTCTTGGGTGTTTGTGCTCGACGCGTGACTGTAGGAGGTGTTGTTGAACGTTGTGTGTACATCTCGCAAAAGCATCTATATTTTCTTTCAGTGATTCTCCCTTGCCTGTGACTTCACGTGTATGTTTTGTAAAGTTCCACGAGCCGGAGTCAGTCGGAGTTTCCCAGCATCTGACCAACACGGTGTTCGTGGACCGAGCCCTGATCGTCGTCCCCTTCGCCGAAGGTTTGTGCTGCTCTTTTGCAATCTTCACGTTCATCACGCGATCGATCCCTTCGCGGTGTGTAGACGACGGCATTAGCGCAGTGAATCCCACAGGTGCATATGTCAGTGGCAGGAGCTGATGTTTAACTCATTAGACAAATAATCGAGACCGGCCCACGTGTTTCCCTGCTGTAAACTGTTATCCTCTCTCTTGTGTCTCCATCTGAGCTCACAGACAAAGATCGATCGCTCTATTCATTGCACAGCACTAATGTTTAGGCTGAAAGAATGTTTCTGCATTGCATGCTAATAAAGTACGGTAAGATAGCGCATTATGCATGAGTGTTTAGCACAGCGCGTAATGATAGGGCTTTCCTGTGCGATTGTGATGTTAGGGCCCTATGATTTCCACGATGCGGAAAACGCGGACAGAATCCGGTCATAAAGATTGAAGCTCGCGGTAATTTCAGAGTCTGTCGTGTCTAAATGAAGACATAAATACATGAACATCTCCAGAACTGCTCTGAGAGTCACTTCATGAGCATTTTACTGTTTCATTT
>NW_015542405.1:304546-312682 GCF_001515605.1 Sinocyclocheilus anshuiensis | reverse complement strand
AATATTTTGCCACACATTATTTTGTTTAGTTCAGAATCGTGGGAGAATCTTTATCTCTATTTGAGACAAAAAAAAAAACATGATTCTCAATTTATCCAGAATCGTGCAGATCTAGTCCTGTTTTTTTTTTTTTTTTTTTGTTAAACTTTTCTCTTTGTCATTTGTGTGTGTGATTTTTATAGTGAACAAGGCAATTGCAGAGCCGGCAGATGTCTGAGAGTGACCCTGTAGACAAATAATCGAGACCGGCCCACGTGTTTCCCTGCTGTAAACTGTTATCCTCTCTCTTGTGTCTCCATCTGAGCTCACAGACAAAGATCGATCGCTCTATTCATTGCACAGCACTAATGTTTAGGCTGAAAGAATGTTTCTGCATTGCATGCTAATAAAGTACGGTAAGATAGCGCATTATGCATGAGTGTTTAGCACAGCGCGTAATGATAGGGCTTTCCTGTGCGATTGTGATGTTAGGGCCCTATGATTTCCACGATGCGGAAAACGCGGACAGAATCCGGTCATAAAGATTGAAGCTCGCGGTAATTTCAGAGTCTGTCGTGTCTAAATGAAGACATAAATACATGAACATCTCCAGAACTGCTCTGAGAGTCACTTCATGAGCATTTTACTGTTTCATTTGAGTAAAACTAGCCTCACATCAAATTTAAAGGTGTTAACGGCAACCCGTCAAAATAAAAGTTCGTGACGACATTGTGCCAGCAATACATTACTATTGTTGAGTAGAATGTACGTAATACTAGTATCACTAGTAAATTATTAAAACTTCACTTTTTAAGGAATAATCACACAATTCATCCATGATTTAATAGTAAATCCCCTTTTGTTTGCCAAAAAATAGTTTAATTTTCATTATTTAAAAATAAATTAATGTTTTATGCCTTCAATTGATAATCAGAAAAATTTAAATACACACACAAAAAAAAAAAAACATAAGTCTGTTTTAAAAATGTTAAGTTGTTTTTATGCATTCAAATAATTAGACATGCTAAAACACAGAATATAGTAACGATAAAACATAAGGTAAGAAAAAAATAGGACATTTCATTGGTCTCAAAACATTAAGGTTAAAGTTTATAAGTTTCATGATTAATTATGTACAAATGCTTTTTGATTAATAAAATCTAATTTAATTATTAAAAATGGAATCTAGAAAAATTAAAACTGAATCTGGGGGAAAATAAAATGGATTTCATAGGGCCCTATAATATTTCTCCAACCTCCCTTTAATATTTTCTGCTTTTGAGTAAGAATCAGGTCTAGAATGTTCTTTTGTTCCTCTCCACATGACTGAAAAGGCCTGAGAAGCTTTTTAACGGTCGTTTCTGTTTTTTGTTGTTGTGTTTTCCAGTTCTTTTCCCTGGTTCTGCAAGTCCTGTAAACCAGGCCCAGCAGAAAATGCCACCCAACAGTTTTGTCTTCTGCAGCTTGTCCTGTTTCTCTCTCTCTCTGTTATTCTCTCTCTATCTCTCTCTCTCGTGTGTGTGTGTGTGTGTGTGTGTGTGTGTGTGTGTGTGTGTGTGTGTGTGTGTGTGTCAGTGATGATTGTCGTTTGGAGTGAAATATTAATTTCAGAGGCACTCACCCAAAGGAATCCATACACTCACCAAACGCTCATTGTCATTTAACTCTAGTTATTTTCCTCTTCAGCATTTGACACACAGTCTAGAGTTTAAAATGGGCTTTTGCTGGAAGTTTATGCCATAGGATTCTGTTTTAAACCAGGTAACGGCAGCTTTAGCTCTCAAAGCCCCGTAAACCAATGTTATTTGCATTAGTAATGGTAAGTCATGCCATCAGTGGATTGATGAACTGTCATTTGATGCTGACACCCGAATCATAAACTCTGTTTTGTCTATCTTGATGTCTCTGTGTGCTTTATAGCGAAGCAGCCGACCTGAATCGCTTGTTCATTATACAACTTATGAAACTTGAGAGCACATCCCAGTGGAGATCCGGCTGTGCTTGCTTACATTTGGTTCATGACTTAAAAAATCAAGTTCAGGTGATAACATCTTGGCAGTGTGTCTAGTGTCATTTCCTTTTCTTGTAGTATTGTGCACTTTATGCTTTTGTTAAGGGACCTCATGTGTTAGCTTCCTCTGACAAAGCGAGTACTGATGTCAGTGCAAATGTAAAAAAAAAGTTTGACTTTGTGGGTCTGTCTATGTGTGGCGCGAGAAGTGTGGCACGGTTTGATTGTGCCGTTTCCGTCCTGCAGGAGTGATTCCTGACGAATCCAAGGCTCTGTCGCTGCTCGCTCCAGCCAATGCCGTTGCAGGATTGTTGCCAGGAGGCGGGCTCCTCCCAACGCCCAACCCCGTCCCATCTGTGAGTGTCAATCGGTGTAACCCGAGACCATCGGCCGCTCTGCACTAGCTATGCTTCCATACAAAGATTCGAATTAAACTTATGTGCAAAATTGGAATATCACATGAAACATCTGTGAATAAAGCACCGTTTCCATCCAACGAGTCAAAGAGAACAAAATCGTCACATCAAAATAGTATCAAATGTATTTAAATAGTATTAAAATAGTATCAAAAGTTCTGAAATAGGATAAAAATGATTGAAATAGTATCAAAATACTGAAATGGTATTAAAAGTAATGAAATATTATCAAAATACTGATATATTACCAAAAGTACTAAAAACATTATTGAAATAGTATCAAAATACTTAGTATTAAAAGTACTGAAATGTTATCAAAATACTGATATATTACCAAAAGTACTAAAAAAATTATTGAAAGTATCAAAATACTGAAATAGTATCAGAAGTACTGAAATATTATCAAAAGTACTGAAATATTATCAAAAGTACTGAATTAGTATCAAAAAAAAGTACTGAATTAGTATCAAAAGTGCTGAAATAGGATAAAAATAATTGAAATAGTACCAAAAGTAAAGAAATAGTATCCAATGTATCTAAACAGTATCAAAAGTATTGAAATAGCAGCAAAAGTACTGAAATAGTATCAACATACTGAAATAGTATTAAAAGTACTGAAATATTATCAAAATACTGATATATTACCAAAAGTACTAAAATAGTACCAAAAGTACTGAAATATTATCAAAATACTGATATATTACCAAAAGTACTAAAATAGTACCAAAAGTACTGAAATATTATCAAAATACTGATATATTACCAAAAGTACTAAAATAGTACCAAAAGTACTGAAATATTATCAAAATACTGATATATTACCAAAAGTACTAAAATAGTACCAAAAGTACTGAAATATTATCAAAATACTGATATATTACCAAAAGTACTGAAATGGTATCAAAAGTACTGAAATAGGATAAAAATTATTAAAATAGCAGCAAAAGTACTGAAGTAGTATCAAAAGTGCTGAAATAGGATACAAATGATTGATGTATGATAAATTACTTGTGCCTCAGAGCGAGCAGACGAAACACAATAAATGCTGTCATTGCTTTCGGAGGCGGATGCCAGTTATTTGTGAGCGCAGTCGTGTAAGACAATTATACAGAAATACTTTGACGGCAGACTTTGCTCCGGCATTTTAGAATGACCGTAACGTTTCAGATGCTGTGAACGAGATCGGTCCGCTGGTCAAAGTTATCCCAGTCTCATAACTTTTTCGGTGCACGTGAAAAAGTGCATTATTCAGTAAATGTGTTTCCATCGTAGTTTATGCACGTTTTTTCATATTGGATAAAGTTTATCCTACTCAAAAAAGCGCATACGTTTTTTATGCACATCTTGGCGTCTCCATCCAGCTTTTTTTTTTATGCGATATTCCAAAATACGCAAACAATAAGTGGATGGAAACATAGCTGCTGTAATGATGCTGATGTTTTGTCTGTCCTCAGATCGGTGGCGTTCCTCTAGGTCTAGGAGGGCCGAACTTGGACCCCATGGCAGCTCTGGCCATGGCGGCACCCAATATAAACACTCAGGTTTGACGCCTTTCGGCTCCATCATCAATGGCCCTGTTTGTACTCCGGATCTGCTAAACTCTTTATTAATCATTGATGTTTTCTTCGTAGTCTTTGTCAGCTGAGCAGCTTATGAAGCTTATGGCATCCATAGACCCCAAGTAAGTCCATCAATATTATCAAACATCTACTCATCAGGGGCCCTGTGAAATCTGCTTTACTTTTCCCAAATTCCCTTTTTTTTTTTTTTTCTTCTCTCCTCTCCCTTTTTGACTCTTCTGGATTCCATTGTATTTATTAAATAAAATTTTAGTAATTAAAAAGCATGTGTAATTAATTGAAATCATGAAACAAAAATATACATTTTAGGGCCTTGTGAAATCAGTCCATTTCATGATTATTGAAATCATGAAATAACATTTTAGGGCCCTGTGAAATCAGTTTTATTTCCTAAAAAAAATGTAATAACGTGTCTAATTAATTGAAATTAAGTGACTTGTAGTATTTAACAATTTATTAACTTAAAAAAAAAATAGGTCTCTGCGAAATCAGGTAAGTTTTTTTTTTTTTTTCTCCCCCCTTCATAAATTGAGTTTTATTTTCGCAAATTTGATGTTTTTGGTTTTCATTTATTACATTTTGATGGTTTAAATTAACCATCAAAAGCATGTCTAATCAATCGAATTATTAAAACTTTAACAATTTAATAATTTTTTAAAGTTAAACCAAACTTCTGATGCTTTCACATGAAGAGCTTTGAGTTCGTGTGTGCGTTTGACGATGGTTATTTAAAATGAAATGGTGAAAAGCTGGTAAAACTGCACCGATCAATCACAGACAAAGATTTCATATTTCAATAGCAGTCTTTTCCAGTTTAATATTCATAGAGAATATCCTTGATTTTACTACTTGCGCTTTATTTGTCTAAAATGTCATTGTTATGCTATAAATTCCATTTTTATGAGAATTCTGTGATTGCGATCTGGTCTTCCTCATTGCACAAACCATAGAGCCGTACTCCTCTAACTGAGCTTCTCTTCATTAATCCGCTGTGACTTCAGGCTGAACCATCTCGCCGCGGGGCTGAGTCTGACCCCTGGACTGAAGGCAGATGGCTCGAATAAAGAGATCGAAGAAGCCATGAAGAGAGTGAGAGAGGCCCAGTCTCTGATCTCCGCAGCCATCGAGCCCGGAAGTGAGTGACTGACGTGCTACATCAAAGATATCCGCTTGTGTGAGTGAAAGGACAGTGTGCTAAAGAGTTTGCTTCTTCAGGTAAGAAGGATGATAAACGCAAGCGCTCCAGGTCCAGATCCAGACGCAGGAGATCCGGGTCCCGCTCCAGACACAGGTTTGTGGAGACGTCTCAATCATCCAGCTGAAGTCCATGTACAGTCATGCTCTCATACAGTGTTCATTTTGTCAGCTATTTTCAGTTTTAGTCTTAAGCTCTATTCACACCAAGAACGATAACTATAAAGATATCAGCGTCCACACCAGCGCACTATAATATCGTCTGTTTATTCAAAGCGCACGCTCGTCTGCCGCTTTAAATTCTCGGATGGATTCTGATTGGGTTTCAATGTTTGTATCGTATTGTAGTCTAGTTTTAGTAAAAGAAAACATGATATTTTAGCAATAAGATTATTATTAACCAGATAGCAGTGTTCATTTTGGCAGCTATTTTTAATTTAGTCTTACTCAAATGTTATCATATTTAGGCAACCTTGTCCTGTTTTTGTTCAGTCAAGTTTAACTCAACGAAATGTCTGAGCGTTTTAGTCAATGAAATCTTAGTCACATTTTCGTCATGCTGTATTACGGTTAAACTGATAAAAATTAATTTAGCTCAAAATTATAATCGTAATGATTGTTGTCATTTGAGAAATTTATTTTTGCATTTCAGGTATTGCACTTTCACCAGTAAACACAAATCAATAGAACTCGTGGTGTATTTTCCCTCATCTAGTGTACTGATTTATTATAGGCTTTTTATTATATAAATTAATACCAAAGATTTATGCACTCTCTCTGTCTACATTATGAAAACTGGTATAAAAAAAAAAAGAATATTATAACGGTGTAATTCCAAACTGCAATAGCCTGTTTCTCTATTAAAGCAACAGCGGTTGAGTAAGTGCATTTATTCAGAAACCAGTGTCACTGTTTTCAATGAAGCACTGAAGAGTGAGCGCATGGTTGCCAGATTGCTTAAAATAAGCAAAACACCAGGAAGAAAATGTATCAATGTATCAGCGAAGCTCGGGGATTAGAATTCTGGATATCTGGCAACCGCACTCATGAAAGCTGATGTAGTAGAGGAGTGTAGAGCAGTCTGCAATAACACTCGGTCTTTTATGACGCAAATACAAAGAGGTTTTTGGTAAAGTTTTTATTTTTTGCATACATTTTAGCCTCGTCTTTTATCGTGAAGGAAATTGCATGTTGATGTAGTCATAGTTATCGTTTATTGACCTTATTGTCGTTTCGTTTTAGTCATCAACAAACTTTTTCGTCACGGTTTTCGTTAACGAGATTAGCACTAGTCTGATGTGAGTTTGCTGTGAGCGCAGGCGCTCCAAGAGTCATTCCAGACGGAGATCTCGCTCCAGGAGCAGGAGGAGGTCCAAGAGCCCCAGGAGGAGGAGGTCTCATTCCAGGGACCGCAGCAGACGCTCCAGGTCCAGGTGAGAGCTCAAAGAGTCTCAAGCGTCTCAAATATGCTCCGGGTTTCTCAGGCTTAGTTGTGGAGCGGCGGTGGTTCATTGCATCTTTGCATTTGTTTCTGATGTAGAGACCGGAGGAAGGAAGACAAGAACAGAAAACGTTCAAAAACTCCTCCCAAGAGCTACAGCAGCGCCAGACGCTCCCGCAGCACCAGCCGGTGAGTGTCGAGCCCCATCAAATCAGCTTGTTTTTCCCTCCCAAATTTTGTATTTTTTTAAAATTCCGTTTTAATGGTAACATTAAATTTTAGTCATCAGAACACACTTCTAAGTAATTGAATCAACGTACAAAATGTAATCATTTATTGACAAGACTCTAGATGTGGTCACTTGTGTATATGGTTCAAGTCTTCCTTGACAGTAAAACATTTTATCAGTGTCCTGTTTTAAATGATGCTAGGAAACGTTTTTACACAGAAACATTAATGGACATTTTTGAAGTTCCTCCTGGGAAAAAGTTTTAATCAAACACCAAAGCTTGTCTATAATTTTTGTTAATTACACTACATTGTTAATTCTTTGAATTATTGCTAATACCATTTTAAAATTTTACTTTTGAGTTTGCCATAAATATAGCACTGATATGGTGTGAAATAAGAAATAAATATACAATTTATTAGAAGGTTAATAATTTTTTTAGTGCCCTATGAAATGCATTTTATATGTTCCCGAAGTCTGATTTAAAATTAATTAAATTTAATAACTAAAAAAAAAAGAAATGAATTTACCCTATGATATATTTTGTTTTTCAGAAATTCTGTGTTGTATTTTTAATTTTTGGATTTGATTTAAAAAAAAGTTGTCCAATTTTAAAATTAAAACATGGAAGAAAAATCGTGATATTCCTTAAAATAATGTTTTCTTTTTATTATTACTTTGAGAACTATATGCTATTGTACAAGAGTAATATATTTGACCGTTTCAAGGTTTTTGATCTTTTTCATTTTCAGACTATTTCATTAACAGTCCTTTTGTGGTTTAATATTCAGATACTAGCACATATTGCAAACTAGTTCATTTTAATGCCCTACTTTTGATTTATTCACCTGAAAATGCCAAACGGTTGTCTATAATTCCATTTTTATGACTGGTTTTTGCCTTAAAAGTTTGTCATTCTAACCTTGTTTTTTTTCACACATGCACTTTTAAAGTAAAATGTGGAGTTATACACCGTGGTTTAGATCAGAGCTCATGTTGACAGTGAATGTGTCTTCCTCCAGCAAACGACACAGGAGAAGTCGCAGCGCGTCTCGATCACCGAAGAAGTCTCGATCTCCCAAGAGGAAACTGTCCCGCTCGCCGTCTCCTCGCAGGTAACACTCACACACACTCACTCACTCACTCACACTCACTCACTCACTCACACACACACACACACACACACACTCACTCACTCACTCACTCGCACACTCACTCACTCGCACACTCACTCGCACACTCACACACACACACACACACACACACACACACACACTCGCTCACAC
>NW_015542405.1:292751-304207 GCF_001515605.1 Sinocyclocheilus anshuiensis | reverse complement strand
GCACTCACACACACTCACTCGCACACTCAAACACACTCACTCGCACACTCACACTCACTCGCACTCACTCGCTCACTCACACACACTCACTCTCACACACACTCACTCGTGCACACACTCACTCGCACTCACTCACACACACGCACTCACTCACACACTCACTCGCACACTCACTCACTCACACACACTCACTCGCACACTCACACACACTCACTCACTCGCACACTCACGCACTCACTCGCACACTCACGCACTCACTCGCACACTCACGCACGCACTCGCACACTCACGCACGCACTCACTCGCACACTCACGCACTCGCACACTCGCTCACTCACTCACTCCAGGCCAAATGAATCCCGCTCTCTCTCTCATCCGTACCTGCGCCTGAAGCCCTGAGACGCGTCTGATGAGGAACGGCCGGGGCAGCAGGGTGTAATTAACTCTCCAGAACAGCAGTGACACCTTACTGCCCCGGTGTGTCCCGACGCCCTCAGCACTGCAATGCACACACACACACTCGCTCACACACACACACTCACTCGCACACTCACACACACTCACTCGCACACTCAAACACACTCACTCGCACACTCACACTCACTCGCACTCACCCGGTGTGTGTTCACGGTGTGTGTGTGTGCACTTAGGATGGGATAAATCCAGAGCACTAATTTCGAGTATGTGTCACCATACTTGGCCACATGTCACTTTCACATTCACTCACACACACTCACTCACACACACTCACACACACACTCTCTCACACACTCTCTCACACACTCACGATCACACCTCCTTCCTCAGACCTGCTTTAACCTGAAAACTCTCTCTCTCAGACACAAGAAAGAGAAAAAAAAGGATAAAGACCGCGAGAGAGACCGTGACCGAGACAGGAAGGATGATTGGGACCGAAATCGGGACAAAAGCGAACG
The DNA here is from genome assembly GCF_001515605.1 of Sinocyclocheilus anshuiensis. Classification (NCBI taxonomy): domain Eukaryota; kingdom Metazoa; phylum Chordata; class Actinopteri; order Cypriniformes; family Cyprinidae; genus Sinocyclocheilus; species Sinocyclocheilus anshuiensis. The sequence continues at coordinate 303,272 of NW_015542405.1, read as the reverse complement.
TTCCTCCAGCAAGAAGAGCAAAGACAAGGACAAGGACAGAGACCGAGACAGAGACAGGAAGTCCGACAGTGAGAAGGGAGATGTGAAGGTACCACTGTCTTGCGTTCACTAACCAGTCAACAACTGCGCTTTACATCCTACAGACCTGCCAACCTGTATGCATTTGACCTCAAAGTACGCTGGTACGATTCGTCACTCTAAACTCCACAAACCGTGGAAGATGAAGAGTTTGACCAATCAGAGCGTTTCGTTTTTCTTCTTTTTCGGTTTTGCGCAGGGCTGGGCGATATAGCCAAAAAATTCTCACAATTTTGTTCATATCAGGTGATATAGATACTTATGATAAATACCAAAACTTTTAAGTTTAAAGCCAGATTTTAAGTTTAAAGCCAGATTTGTGCTCAAATGAGACTAGACCAATAATTTTCCTTAAAATTAATATCTTTATTAATATAAATAAAAATTTATTTCTTGGTTTCCGTATGTTCTGAGTGATTTTCAAATCAAGAAACAGGTTTGTGTTGCCTGTTGATAATATAACATTTTTTGTCTCCTAGAAATACACATTTGATAGTATCCTGAGTTAGGATGCAAATGTAGATTTATGTTCATTATCAAAATCAGTAACAGCTGTGAGTATTGTAGCAATCTCATTTTTATATGCTGAAATTTAATTATTCAGACTTTTTTTTATTATTATTAATCATTGGTCTTCCATAGTAGCATACATTTAAATCATGATAAACAGTTAAAACATCACATCTAGCACACCTCAATACCATGGTAAAATATACTATAATTATATTCCATTACTCCTATAATAAAATTTAATATAAATATCCCACATTTCTGTAAAAAAGGCTGAACTATCCTGAACTAAGGGTGATTTTTCTCTAAATCAGATCTGCTGACTCTATCGCCTTCAAACGACTGTCTTTATTGTGTGTGTCCAACGAGTCAGATATCATTCTGAAGGTGTTTAATGGAGAATGTGAACATAAAAATAACTAATTTTTGAAAATTTGCTCATTCCGACTCATTTTGCCAGATGCAAGCTCCTCACCTTTAGGTGACAACTCACTTTTTTGAGATCAAAATAGGTCACCTATGACACTTTTTTTAATATTCAGTTATGAAAAGGTAGACTGGTGTTATTTGTATTGGGAAAAGTAAGACTGATAACCACTTGGCAACTGCTAGTAGGTTTTGCATAGTATTTTCTTTACTCTTTACTCTTAAAACTATGTCTAAAAGGGTAATATTTGATGTATTTGAGGTCTGAGATGTGTGAACGCTGAAGAACAGAGAGAGAGAGGGCAAACATTTAACATTTCAGCTCAGCATTGCCGTCTAATCAGCTAATATTGTTTTAAAGGGATAGTTCACCCAAAAATACTGAAGACGTCGTTAAAACAGTCGACGTGACTACAGTGTTCTACAATAATTTTATGAAGCGACGAGAATACTTTTTGTGCACAAAAACAAAACAAAAACAACGAGTTTATTCAACAACCTCTTCTCTTTGGTGTCATACTCATACGTTGTTTACGTCCAGCGCTTCCAGGTTCTACGTCAGAACGCCGGCTCATTATTGGACGGCTCCTGCATCAGCATCACACGCATGCGTCACGCTGCTCACATGTGCAGCTTCGGCTAATAATGAGCCGGCGTTCAGACGTAGAACACGGAAGCCTTCACTGTGCTTAACCGCGTAAGGATAATGACAGGAAAGAGAAGAGATTGCTCAATAAAGTCGTTATTTTTGTTTTGTTTTTGTGCACAAAAAGTATTCTCGTCGTTAAAATTATTGTAGAACACTGTAGTCACGTCGACTGTTTTAACGACGTCTTTAGTACCTTTATGGATCTTGAGAGTTTGGGTGGCGTTGCTGTCAATGGAGGCCTCTCTGAGCTCTCGGATTTGATCAGAAATATCTTCATTTGTGTTCTGAAGATGAACGAAGGTCTTAGGGGTGTGGAACGACACGAGGGCGAGTAATTAATGACAGCATTTTCATTTTGGGGTGAACTAACCCTTTAAATAGCCTGCATAGCACTTCATCTTTTATAACATGGGATTTCGACCAAATATATTAAATCTTGATTTTTGTCAAATGTTGCAACAAGATGCTTGTGTGTGTGTGTGTCTGTGAGAAAAATTGCAATTTTTGACGTAAGGTAATAAAAAATATTTTTTTAAATACCTCAAAGTAACTACAAATGAGCATGTAAAACAAGTATCTTAAAAAAAAAAAAAAAATCCATGTGGAGCATATGCCCCCAGTTTTTCCCGCTTCTCTGTTTGCATCTCTGTACTCAAAAAAAAAATAATTCCAAGGTCTGCATTCTAGCCCGGCTTCTGAGTTCTGTCTCTGTTCCGCAGGTGACCAGGGACTACGATGAGGAGGAGCAGGGCTACGACAGCGAGCACGAGGAAGAGCGCGAGAGGAACTCGGACGCCGCCTCGTCGCCGCAGGCTAAAGAGCCTCAAGCAGACAGCGCAGACGACGCGGGCCGCGGAGAGTCGGACGGACACAGCGAAGACCAGCGAGACGAAGACATGGACATGAGCGACTGAAGCAGCCCACGGATCAGTGTTTGAGTGTATTGATTAACAGAGTTCAGACGGAGATTAGTCTGAACGTTTCCTCTCTGAACTCCTTCATTCCTCCTCGTTTTTTAAAGTTCTGCATCCTCAGAATCTGCTGTATTTACTGGTACACGCTCATCTGGGTTTTAGAGCTGTTTCTTCTCTCATGGCTGATGTGGAACGATGTTATACTGTATATTTAGTGTAGACCGTTAAAAAATACGCCCATCCACTATGTCTGTTTGCAGTTTCTATTTAAACGAATTACCCCTAATTAAAAGTGCTTGGATAACGTTGTCAAGCAGTGGTTTTTTTCTCCTTTTAATACAATTGCATTTGTTTTTTACAGTTAGCCTGAGTTAGTGTCTTTTTAAACTCGCAGAACGTTTGTGGAACTTCACGTAAACTGGATTACTTTTTCTCGCGGGTCAGTCGACAGTCCAGCTGTATCTACCGCAATGTGTTTTTCCGTAGTGTGAACACACGCCGTCATCATAGACTAGTTTGCTAAGAAATGACGTACCTGTACTGTTTGCAATGTTACAACTGAAAATAAAACTTCATATAAAATTCTTGTCCACTTGTTCCTTCAAAACCACATTCCTAGGGATGTTAGACGGATGTGAAACACATTTATATTTTCTGAGATTTTAACAAGTGTTGCACGCCAGAAGACAATGTTAGCATCCATTCATTTTTGTTGTTGGCGAGAACGGGAAATTAATTATACAGCATAGAATGGTGAGCAGATCTTGTGTTTTCAATTTGTAAAGAGCAACAAATATATTTTGATAATTTAATGACATTTTGGCTGTAATCGAATGCAAATATTCTTGAATATGTCAAGTTTTTGCGCGCGCTTTCAGTAATGGCGCGAAATTCTGAGGCGAGGCTGTTCACAAGTTATTATAATTAAGTAATATCAGCACTAAATTAAAGGTCCGTTCATACCATCAATGATAACTATGTTAGCGTCCACACCAACGTGTTTATTGGAGTTTTTGTATTAAATGCTCTAGATCTTTTAAGGTGGATTTTTTTATTCTTAACGGTTTTAATTAATTTTAAATCAATTTTTAACCCATTAAGCACCCTCGTGAGTTTGAATCCTTAAGAATGTTATGCAAGGCATCAATATCTTGCTAATAAAAAACACATCCTCACAAAAGACTGATAACATTGGACAGACTGGACATTTTATTAATTGCAATTTGTCGTGTAAAAGTGCAGCAGGTTCATACAAGGTTCCTGCTGTACAGCCGAGAGTTCAATGCATTTGGGAGAAAATCTGAAGAATTACTGAAGGCATAAAGCAACTCTAAAAACAATGACATGAAACACAGGGAAAAAAAGAAGCTGGTAACATAAAAATACAAACACGCGAGTTTCCACACTAGCCAGTAGTGGGTCATGGAAGCGTCGCAGCACGTTTCCATTTGGATAAGGACAACTGAAACGAGAGGAAACTTTCCAACGTGATATTGCTGGTGCAAACGTGACGCGAGCTCCTTTTCCCTCGGCACACAGCAAACACACACATAAAACACTTATCTCGAACGTCTCCGAAACATTTTACACTAATATCTCAATAAACATAGTCGTCAGTTATACATCAATCAGTTATACATCAGTCGATTATACTACATTGGAAAACATATTTAAATTTGAATGTATTTATATCCATCTATCAAGGTGAAAGTAAAGTGAAAGTCCCGTGCGTTTCTGCTACATTTACATCCGGTCCAGTCCGATCCTCCACTAGGATGTGAGAAAGCAAATGATCCGAACAAACATACAGTGAAGGGCAGAGTGAATAAGCCCATTTCCCATAATGCAACAAGCAAACGAACTGGAGATGGAAGTGGTATTTACACAAAGTTTGTAGAAATGACATAGACATTGTATTCTGTGACGGGTTTCATACAATTCAAATCATATACAGATGACTTCCGCTTCTTTCCTAAATGTACACGTTTCCTTTAAGTGAAGTATACAAGTTTGTAACAGTTGTACAAAGATTTAAATGAAAACTCGGCTTGTTTAATAATTTATAATGCCGTATTTCCTGCCAGTTACAGAGGTGATGTGAAGCGACGCTCCGTGTTTCTAACGTACCGCTCCATCCGGAGCTTCATCATGTAGTGCAGCTGCGCTCCGCTTCGGATTCACACTCGCTTCAGCACGATCCCTTTGTGTGGGATTGAAGTTTGACCGGAGGGAGATGGGAGGAGATGGAGACGGGGTGAAGCGGGATGGGGAGCGGCTCAGAGGTCTGGGAAGCGGCTGGGATCCTCCTTGTAGTCGTTAGGAATCGTAAAAATGGAGTCGTCGAACTCGTCGTAGCGGAACTCCTGAAAGGTCACGGTGGCAGTGATGGTGGGGAAAACGGGGATGTCTGGAAGAGAAGCACATCATCATCATCATCATCATCATCAGAACATACAGCAGATGATGCTGCGTTCACATTACTATGGAATTATTGTAATTATGAGACAAGAAGAAGATTCTAATTCATCCAGCCTCCAATTGAATCCACATTCGTCTTTTTGGCCAAATGCAATCTTAAATCATCTTCATATTATTTTACAAAATCCTAAAGAACCAACCAAGCACTTCAGGCAACATCAACTATAATAAAACAATACAAACTGCCATTCTGGTTATTTTTGCATCACAATGATCAAGTGGCAGATATTGGACATTTACATTAAGCTTTGTTTTTTAAAATTACATTAGTTACAACAGTGTATTGTTTACAGTATATTTTACAGTTAATTATTTTACAGTTTATTCGTTTACAGTTTATTAGTTTACAGTGTTATTAGTTGACAGTGTATTTTACAGTTTATTAGTTGACAGTGTATTTTACAGTTTATTCGTTTATAATGTATTGTTTACAGTATATTTTACAGTTTATTAGTTTGCTGGTTTTTACAGTTTATTTTTTTTACAGTTTATTAGATTACAATGTATTGTTTACAGTTTATTAGATTACAATGTATTGTTTACAGTATATTTTACAGTTTATTAGTTTACACACACACACACACACACACATATATATATGTATATATACACATACAAATATACATATATATTTCTATATATACACACACATACAAAGAAAACAAGTATATAGAATAGAAAAATAATATAGAAAGCTAGTGTTTTGTTTTTTTTCTTTAAGGGGTCATCGGATGCAAAACTCACTTTTACAAGTTGTTTGAACTGAAATGTGTGTTGGCAGTGTGTGTACACAACCACCCTATAATATTAAAAATCCACCCAGAGTTTTTTTTAAATCCCGATAAATCATATCCCCTTTCTCAGATCAAGCCTTTCTCAGATTCTTGGCAGAGTGACATCACACACACCCAGGACCCTCCCACGAATGTTGATTGACACTGCTGTTGGATGTAACTTTATATTGCATTAATTTAATTATTAATTAAAAAAAATAATAATAATAATGTTCACTTCTTAGTACCCCCGTAGAACTGGTCCTGCATTTACCCAAAGCAGTGGTTTTCAACCTTTTTTACTCCAAGAGCCTTTTCTATTCACTAAAAAACATTTGTATTCTAGTATTATTACTTTTCAATTACATGTAATTATTTTTAAACAAAACATTCAAGATAGATTCAAACATTCCGTGTTCTTTTTTGCAAACATACTTTGCAAAAATGTCACTGCAGATATTCTATACAAGTACGTAAAGCTCAATTACACAGTAATTTTAACAAATAAGCACTAAGTCAACCTGCAATACCAAACAAGACCACAGGGAGATGCCAAAGGACTGCATATAAACTACTATCTGGCTCCATTCAGAATCACTAACCGCACCAAAATACAAATGAAAAATGCAACCATTCTGAATGTGTGGAAACTCATTGTCGCCTTTTAGACTTTTCATTAAGACCTTAAAGAACCATATCAACTTGTGAAAAATGGGCATCCGATGACCCCTTTAAAGAAAAACAAGCAGTTAGAAAACTAATAGAGAGTGCTAGAGTCAGAGGGTCAAATAAAGATGGATGTGTTTTTAGCGGTTTATGCTACATGTATCTGTTTACCTAGTTTGACAGGAAATCCAGGCGGAAGCTTCATCTGAACAAATTCTCTGAGTTTATTAAAGTGCTTGAAGGGTGCGATGACCTCCAAGACATTTAACAGCCTGTAAAACAAGTTGTGATCAGTAAGAAACAGCGCATGGACGTCGCCAGGAGTCTGCAGAGCGGGACACTTACGACTCGATGCTCAGAGGGAAGTCCTGACTCATGGCTACGGTTGCTTTGAAGTTCTTCTTGCTCTCTTTGCACACAAGCTCTCGGCCCAGATGAGGAGCCCTAGAAGACAGCAGACATGAGCAGTGCGTTTGGCTCGTGTTTGCGTATAGCCCTGTTCAGACGGCAACTGTTTCTCATTTGGACGTCTGTAAAAATACATTTACATATCACCTCAGTGATAAAACTGGTGGATTCGGATGGCGATCTCTTCACAGTGGAGAAGCGAGTTCTGTGATCCTGCGAACCCGGGCTGTAAATCAAATTAATTTTATTTACAGATTTATTCTTATTATTGTGTAAAATGTATTTTAAAAATATGTATTATTATGTCAAATAAAAGCATATTTCATAACATGTAATCCTATTTATTATTTGATTATTTAAATCGCCTGTTTAAAAATAGGAAAATAGAATATATACTATATATATACTATAGCTATTATATAGTTGAATATAATTATACGTGATATAAACGTAGGTTATTCGGCAGGGGATTTTTCCACGGGTGGTGAGAGATAAACACCGATATTCTGGATTCAGACAGCAATAAAATCACTGACTACCCGCTGTAAATGATGAAAATCCCTTATGTCCCCCTGAGAAACAACTACCATCCAAACAGGGCTTTATGATGGAGGTCTGACGTACTTTCCCGTCTCGGCGGTGATGTACTCCTCCCAGGAGATAGTGTTCGGAGACGGAGCGGTCAGCGACTGACGCCTCACCGGCTGTGACAGCACAGGGACACAAAAGTTCAAATACAGAAAATTCATCAATGAGCAACACCTCTTGTTCTCAGGTCAAAAACCTGACTGTGGTTTACACCGTACGAGAGAGTCATCACCAGCAGGGGGCGCTGCACAATCAACCTCAGCTCCTGTAAACAGCATTAAACTAAACGCCTCGAGTTAAACTGACAGTCGGAGGTCTTATTGTGCTTTTATGCTTCATCACAATAATCCACATCATATGACATCTAGATTTTAGAGAAATTCCACAATTCTCAGAATACTAGGGTAAAAAACAAACAAAAAAAAATCCTCAAAATGATTGAAAATAACGAAACACCAAGTACTAAAAAAGCTAAGGACAAATGCGACAGAATAAAAAGATACAAATGAAACAAACTGTGCTTAAAGGCTATTGCAATTCTGAAGTATTCAGTTAACGGCCTACTACAGAAATGAATAATCAAATCTAAAATAAAACAGTCTTCACTGTAAGAATTAAACTTTCTTTGTTTCTACAAAAGCTACAGAAGTCGTTCAGTGAAGAGCAGTGAGTGATTTAGTCTTTGTCTTTGTTGTTTGATTAATATTAAGCACACAGTCGCAGCAGGAAGATTAGGCTGCTGTCACTTTAAGAGCCGCACGGATTCAATTTACTGTCACGCACGTATTTATTACATAACCAATGAGGGTTTATGTTAATAATGTATGCATTTTGATACATTTTTGCATGTATTTGACCGTTTAGGCGCGCACCTTGAGCTAAAAATTGACTTTATATGTCTGTGTTCTGCTCGAGGAACAGCGCAATGTTTCTTTCGCGCTTTTAAAAACATGAATACATCTAATCAACTTTAATAAATCAAACACATACATACCATTTTGCAAAAGTCACGTTACATGATTTGCACGTGAAACTGGGCTTTTATGGAGGAGCGAAAGCGCACTGATAGAAAGGGGGCGGAATAATCATTTTATCTCGATTATTGTATTTTCATAATCGTTGGAGGCCGTGAGCGAACTGACCTCGAAGCTCTGCTCGATGATACTCCCTCCTCCTTTGCTGAAGCTCTCCATGATGGCCTTGTTCCTCAGGATGTCCTCCTCGCTCAGGTGCTCGCGTCTCTTCCTGGACTCCAGAACCAGGCCGTTCACCATGTAGAAATCCGCCAGGAAATTCCCCACTCGCTCCTGCGGGAACGTCACGAGAGGACGCTGTCAGACGCCATCAAACCACTCAGAAACAGCACTACAACAACGGCATCTAGTTATCTTCTGAGATTCCTTCGATAATGATAAATAGATTATATTTTTCTGAGCTGGTTTAGGCGTGTGGTGTCATATTGAAACCACTTTCTTAATAAGCGAGTCGTTGAATCATTCATTCAACCAATTCATCCAAAACAACCGATTCATTCAGAAACCAAGCAAGTGACTCTCTATAAAATACTCTTCAAGTTAACTGAATTATTCAAAAACGCTGATTTGTTCAGGAACGAAACACCAGCACGTGTCGCTCAGTCAGGAACTTTTAGAAATAGATCATATTGTGTCAGAAATAACCAGAATGCAGTTCGAATGACCCTAAAATTCAATATATGTTGCAAAATGCCCGTTTGAGTTTGTCATATTTCTCTGGTATTTAGTTCATCAATATCACATGTTGTCAGACGCCATCAAACCACTCAGAAACAACAGGTGTGCAATACAGACCAAAAATGATGATCATTAGATGTGTTTTTGAGCTGGTTTAGGCGTGTCGTGTCAGCTGACTCATATTCTTCATATTTAATTCACAGCAGTGACAGAAATTAATGTTTTTATTAACAGGTGATATTTACCACAAACGTTTTCCAGGGGCATTTTTACCTTTTTAAGAGCATTTTTTAACATTCTTAGACGCATCATCTTTTGTGTCAGATTTTTACATTTAATTACGTTCAACAAGTGCAATAATAAGACACTATAGAGCCGTTACAAACCAAATTAAATTAGTATCAACAATATTCATCTTTGCACTGAAGAAGCTGCATTTACACTGCATAAATACAGTTAAAAATGTTTTCAAAATAATATTTTAAAAATACTGATGTTACTTAAATTACAAACATTTTCAATAATTTCAATAATATAGAAATACAAATTTTATTTAATAAAATACTTTACAGTAGTTTTACATATCAGTTTACATTTCCAAACATTCATTTGGCCATTAACTGTAATAATGCAGTGAGATATATGTTAGTGCTGCACACAGAGATCTGATCTGATCATCATCAGTCTGTCTGGAGTCACATGAAGAAACAGAACAAACTGAGACAGACTCAATCCAGAAGAACTGACGCTTCTAGAAACCCAGCAAAAGATAGAAATAACTGACTTAAAACCATTTTTAGCTGCTGAGAATACTAGTGTTCTAATCATTTTGGCCAGCACTGTATAATTTGGTAATCTCCAGACACGTACGGTCTTGTCCTCTCTGAAGAGCCAGCCGGTCTGCGCACGCGAGAAGGTGATGGATTTGGTGGAGAGCGTGGCGGAGTAGATGTCGCTGCTCATCAGGATATCCACCTCCTCCTCCGTCTCCATCTCTGACTCCTGAAACACACACACACACACACACACACGTGTTAGACTCACACCGGCGCAGCACATGCGTGACGAGCAAGCAGACGGAGAACATGCCTCGTGATGAATCCGCTGATAAACCTTCTGCTCGTTGTCCAGAACCACGAAGGACTCGGAGCGAGCGGCGTCTCCACAGAAGATGAAGCTCAGGTCTCCTCGCTGACACTTCATATCAGTGAAGTCGATCAGTGTAGTGTCCAAACTACAGCACACACACACAGAGAGACACACACACACACACACACACACACACACACACACAGAGAGAGAGACACACACACACACAC
>NW_015542405.1:291716-292693 GCF_001515605.1 Sinocyclocheilus anshuiensis | reverse complement strand
CAGACACACAAAAACACACACACACACAGACACACACACACACACAGAGACACACACACACTTCTGATAAAGTCTATATAACATGTCAAGAAACTTTCATCATTTCAATTCATTTGCAAAAACAGATAACTATTTTTTCTTTGTGCATTCCAATTGATCTCAATCAAACTACAGTTGGGTTATTTTGATTAGGTTAAAAAATACAGCTAACAGTAACACACACAATAAAAACATAATAACAATAAAAAAACGGAGTTATCTATTTTTGCAAATCAACTCTTCATATAATGTGAAGAACATCTCCATCAGAGCAGTGCTGTTTTGGTATCAGTGAGATACGACTATAGTTTTTATTATTATTTTGAACACGACTTAATTTTTATGTTTTCCCTTTTTTAATTTTAATTTTAGTTGAAGTTTTAGTCATTTTGTTGAGTGCTTTTGTATTTGTATTAATTACAAAAAAAACTTTATATATTTTATAAATTCTGTTTTGGTATCAGTGAGATACGACTATAGTTTTTATTATTATTTTGAACACGACTTAATTTTTATGTTTTCCCTTTTTTAATTTTAATTTTAGTTGAAGTTTTAGTCATTTTGTTGAGTGCTTTTGTATTTGTATTAATTACAAAAAAAACTTTATATATTTTATAAATTCTTTTTTTTTAATTTAATTTATTAAATTTTTTATAATTAATTATTTATTAAATTTTTTGTGTTATTTTAGTACATTCATTTAAACCAGAGAGCAAAAATCTAATTTGATTGAGGGACGTGGACCAAAAATAAAAGTTCCATGATATCCAACTATATTAAAATGTATTAATTTTTACTAATATTTTTTAAATTATTTAAAAAATATATATATAAATAATTTTTAAATAAAAATAATTTTAATCAAACTGATTTTTAACAATTAAAAAATAAAACATAAAAGGTTAAAATAACAATATAAATAATAAATGAAGATATGC
>NW_015542405.1:287647-291383 GCF_001515605.1 Sinocyclocheilus anshuiensis | reverse complement strand
ATAAATGAAGATATGCTTCAATAGCATGTCTTTTCCTACTTTATTCCTATTTATAAGTTTAAGTTTTTTATGTTTATTTCAGTTTATTTTATTTCAAGCAACACAAGTTTTTTATGGTTTTAGTTTTAGTTAACAATAAATCAAAAATGAAAAATGACATATTAACTCTGGTCTTTACCTGAGCGAAGGTTACAGAAACTATCAGCTGACTGTTTCTCGTCAAACTAATGCTGATCTGTGACGGTAAACACTCGCACTAACCAGCTGACATCAGTTGTTGTGGGTGGGTAGAGATGCATATTCATATCGTGTTTCATTCAGAGCAGAAATATGAATCTCTCACTGAAACGTACCGGATGTTGATGCCTTGTTTGTAGATCTTACAGGCGTCGGAGGGTAAAATCCGTGAGAGTAAAGGCACTGAGGAAGAGAAAATCAACAGCCTCAAACACATCTGCTCGACAATCCACGCAATAAACAGATTCAACATGTTATGCCACAGAAAAACAGACCTGATAGAAAACGAGCCATGATTTCAGACATATGCATTAGTTTTGTTTTAACACATTTCATTTGAACTACATTTAAAAATACATTTAAAATAATGTATTACAGTAATGATAATCTGGGGTTTAAAAGGGCTAATTATTATGAAAATAATGTGTGTGTGTGTGAGTGTGTGTAACTGTGTGTGCTTTTGACATGAGGCCACGCCCACAGATGGATGACCCCAGTGCTGTAAACAATCCGTGTGCCCCGTCACACACACACTGAGGTCATCCAGTAACAGCGACTCTAACGACTAAAACACAAGGCTAACGATCAGAACTCCACTCACCCCAGCTCTGGAAATCCCAGTGCAGCTCCAGATAGAAATCTCCCAGCTACAGAACAACACAACACAAGCACGTCACTGATACACAGAAACAGCGATGGTGCTCAGATTAATAAAGCAGGGTCAGCTGTCTGATTAACATGAGCACCGTGTGTTTAAACCTGTCTGATGAGGGGTTTCTGTTTTACAACTAAATACTATTTCAGTTTTAGTTTTCAACTTCAAAAATCCAAGTTTAATGTTATATGTTGTTTCTTTGTAATAAATTATGAAATTTAATAGCAATTTCTCAATTGCTTTCCCACATAAATTTACAATACAATAATTCAACAATGTCTTTTTACAACACTATAAACATATTGCAATCATAAGATTTTTTTTCATCTTGATATTTTACAGAAAGCCTAAAAATTTCCCAGTTGTTAAATGCATTTTTTGTATTTAATTATTTATTGCCATATTAACAAATGCTATTAATAGAAATCAAAATAAAGTAAAGTAAAATAAAGAAAATCACTTGCACAATAACTTTCTTACAATATATATACAAAATGTAGCAATTATAAAAGCTCTTTCAGCTTAATATTTGACAGAAATTATAAAAATTTCTTGTTTATTTCAATGCATTTTTGCTTATTTATTTATTAATTGCCATTAGGGGTGTGCGATATATATCATCTGCAATAATATTGAAATTGTTGTTTTAACGATGTGCGATTTGACATTAGAGTATTTTGCAAAAACCATTCAAAACAGCTAAAGAGTGCGCATTGATTCAGTCTAAAATACACTTAGAATGATCACAAATTCAAGATATAGGGGCAGAAAATATATATATTTATACCACTTCATATAGTTAATCAAGTTCACACGAAGAGTGCCGTTTTCTTCTCTAAAAATTACTAGGATTACAAATGTGATGTTGATTTTTTACAACAGTTCAATAAACTATAAGTTAACTAAGAGACTTACGTTTTAGACAGCATATCGCCTGTTTTTGCGCTATTTCGACAACAAACATAATTCCAAACACAGCCACAGCGCTGTTTTGTGTCTCTGAGCAACAGGACGGTGATTCGTTCCTGAATGAATCAAACATTTAAATGATTCGGTTCAATCGCAGTGACTCACTTATTAACAGTGACTTGCTGGCGGTTTTAATTTCACATTTAAAGTTTCTTTTATTATTTAGATAATTTCAAATATCAGTATTAAACGTTTTATGTTTAATATATCAAAATATCATTATTTATGCATGTGTAACTGCAGGTTAAAGCATTCATGCTCTGCATTAAACCATGTAAATGCATCTAAATGTCTCTTCAGACGCAGCTTCTGTGTTTCCTCTGCGTTGCAAAGATTAATTTTCTTGATACTGATTTCATTTGCTTGGTAAAAACCCAAATTTTTGGTCTTATTATTCCAATTCACTGATTAAATGTAAGAATTTGATTCAAAAGATAATGCACTTTTAGAAAAAAATGGCTTTATAAAGGTAAAAATGCCCATAAAAAATCAATTTAAACTTATTGGAAAAGATTAATTTCTAACACTGCTGTGAACTGACCACAGAATATGAAGAATATAAAAAAATTCAGGAGGGCAGTCCTTAAGATATCAGCACAATAACACACTCAGCAAAATATCGTCTAATTATCTTTATCGATAAAATCCCAGAAAATATTGAGATATTATTTTTTGTCAATATTGCACACCCCTAATTGCCATATTAGCAGCAAATTCTATTAGTAGAAATTAAATAAAACTTCAAATAAATTAAGAAAACTACATTCACGATAATTTAACAATTTCTTTCTTACAACAGTATTTATAAAACACAGGAATTAAAAAAGCTCTTTTAGCTTGATATTTGATAGAAATTATAAACATTTCCAGTTTTTTATAAATGCATTTTTGTTTATTTATTTATGTATTTCCATATTAGTTGCAAAGGCTATCAGTAGAAATTAAAATAATCATTTCACTTCAATAAATTAAGAAAATTATACACAATAATTTAACAATATCTTGGTTAAAACAATATACAAATATAGTAATTATAAAAGCTCTTTCAGCCTGATATTTCAGCTAATTTTAAATGCATTTAATTCATTTATTTATTAACTGCCATATTACCAGCAAATACTATTAGTAGAAATTAAAATAAAACTTCAATAAATTAAGAAAACTATATTCAATTTCTTTCTTACAATAGTATATATAAAACACAGCAATTATAAAAGCACTTTCAGCATTATATTTTAAGGAAAACCTAACATTTTCTCATTTTTAAGACAAATTTCTGAATAAAACCATTGGCTGATATTATTAAAGGCAAGACATCCCATCAGTAAGTTAATAACTAAAATATGCACTCAAAGTCATTGTTTGTTATGGAGCGCTCGTGTGAATCTGAAGTGTCTGCAGTGAGGTGACATTGAGTATCTTCTTTCCTGTAGGTCATTTCCTGTCTGCAGATCATTCCCAGATGCCTCAGTCTCTCAGCGCCGATGCTAATTAATACACGGGGACTCTGTGTGTGTGTGTGTGTGTGTGTGTGTGGCCTGCTGCTTTACCTCTTTCAGTGCTTTGAGCAGACGGGGTCTCTTGTCCTCCACACTCTCTCGTGACTGCTGCTTCAGCTTCCTCAGCAGAGCCGTGACTGAAACACAACACATCAACCATTAACTTCCCACTTCATCCGTCAACTGAAAATATGGTTTCAAAACAGCTTTATGTGAGAGACAACAGCAGATGCACTTTTTCACTGGAGGAAAAAAATTGAGCAACAACAAATGTTGCTGGAGATGTGCTTATTATTGAAAATGCAAACTCATTCTCCGCCAGCAGGAGGCGCTTTTAGAGTGATAAAACTAGCGGTTTCCCCGGTAACGGCTGTAA
>NW_015542405.1:286965-287336 GCF_001515605.1 Sinocyclocheilus anshuiensis | reverse complement strand
CACATTGAAATATCGGAAATGTGTTTAAAAATCATATCACCGTTATTGAAAAAAATTATATTGTGATACATATTGATACTGAGTTATTGTCCAGCCCTATGAAATAGTATCAAAAGTATTGAAATATCAAAAGTACTGAAAATTTATCAAAATACTGATATATTATCAAAAGTACTGCATTAGTACCAAAAGTACTGAAATATTACGAAAATACTGAAATAGTATCAAAAGTACTGAAATTTTACACAAATACTGAAATAGTGTCGAGATGCTGAAATAGTACAGGTGCATCTCAATAAATTAGAATGTCGTGGAAAAGTTCATTTATTTCAGTAATTCAACTCAAATTGTGAAACTCGTGTATTAAATAA
>NW_015542405.1:250809-285847 GCF_001515605.1 Sinocyclocheilus anshuiensis | reverse complement strand
AAGTAGTTTAAGTCTTTGGTTCTTTTAATTGTGATGATTTTGGCTCACATTTAACAAAAACCCATCAATTCACTATCGCAACAAATTTCAACAATTTGAGTTGAATTACTGAAATAAATGAACTTTTCCACGACATTCTAATTTATTGAGATGCACCTGTATCTAAAGTATTGAAATATCAAAAGTACTGAAAATTGATCAAAATACTGATATATTATCAAAAGTACTGCATTAGTACCAAAAGTACTGAAATATTACGAAAATACTGAAATAGTATCAAAATGCTGAAATAGTATCAAAAGTACTGAAATTATTAAACCAACTGAAATATCATCAGAAGTAATGAAATAGTATAAAACGTATTGAAATAGCACCAAATGAAATCAGACACATTGATTACTCTAGGGTTGATCAAATACACAAGCAGACAGTATTCAGCATTTCTCTCAAACTCTTCTAAATTTACTGCAGCTCAAGGACAGACTGTCACTAGTACATGTTTTATCCCGTTACAACCTTAATAAACATCTCATAAAAGCACATTTTTAGAGTACAGACCTTCTTCGTGTTTTTAATTAAGAGACATTCTGATCATGCTACCTAAATCAGCTGTAATTGCACTGATTTGTACAGCATTTGAAATGACTGTCGTTTTGTTTTTCGTTCTCTGTTGATCTCCGTCACGTCTGGACTTGCACCGCGAGCTCTTGAGAACTGACGACAGAAACCGCTCGATTCTGACTCACAGCCATTAAACTCCCATGATGCACAGAGTGTCACACGAGCACACAAACACCTCCATCACTGAACTAATACGGATAATTTTCAGTATTTCTCATTTTCATTTAGGCACTAAAATAACTAAAACTGAACAAACTGAAACTTAAAAACAACCCAAACATATTTATAAATAATAAAAATGACAAAACAATTAAAATTATTATTTTTTTAATAATAAAATGACAAACACAACAACATTTTTAATTAAAATTGAAACATAAAATATAAAAATAAAATCTAATTCAAGATATGAGCAAAATCTATAACAGTATATCAATGCCGTACTCATCTGTCGGTCTCCGTAGCTGATGGCCTCGGCGAGTGGACTCCATCCCTGAGCGTTTTTCACCTTCACTGGTGCATTATGGGCCAGCAGGAGATGAGCACATTCTGAGGAGGAGAGAAGAGCATATCAATGCTTCTTTACAGTGCCTTGAACGTCTGATTTCGCTCACATCACAGACAGAGACACTGAAATCACACTGATAAACCAAACACTAACTACATCTACTGTCTCCAAACTGTACAGACTGTCAAATATTGCATCTGTGCATCTTTCTTTTCAATAAATGTCCCTTATTTTGCTGTTTTATTATGCATTACAGATGCTTTAAGACACAGCAGAACCCTTTCACCCAGCGCTGCACGAGCTCCAGAAAGGGAAGCATGCCACTGAAATGATGCCCAGATCCCGATTTAAACATTAAAGGAGGTGCAGCAGCTTAATTTAACATCCCTCTTCTGCTGCGGCCACAAAGGAATGCCTTTAATTTCAGCATTCAGAAGAAAGAAACGCCTCCGAGCTCTTCACCAGGTCAAACACTAGTGGACGTCTAGAGCCAGTAAAGATGAAATACTAGCACACTACACACTATATACTGCTGACTTCTGAAAACAACACTTGAAAGAGAATGCAGTAAAAGCGCCTGCCAAATGCATTTACATTTATGTATCAACGTAAATGCATAACTGTTAATGTAAATATCACTTCTGGTCAAGTCTAATGCACTACATTGTGGGATACATTATGCTATGGAAGCTTATTTAAAAAAAAAGTTAGTCAAAAGGTTATTGCTTTTTATGTGACAATTCAGTTTTTTTTTAATTGCAATTCTGAGAAAAAAAATCTGAGCTGCCAAATAGAAAGTCAGAATTGTGAGATAAAAAATCGCAACTACCATTTTTATATTTTTAAAATGTTAAATCAGAATTCGGAGGGGGAAAAAAGCCAGAATTGCAAGAAGAAAAATCTAAATTGTTAGATATAATGCTGCAATTGCACAAAAACACAATTGTGAGAAAAAGTTGTAACTACCTTTTTTTTTTACATTTTTTTATTCCATGCTGAAAACAGAAATTGCAAAATGTAAAGTCGAAGTAAAATTGCGAAATTGTGGGTTCATAACTTGCAATTTTGAAGAAAAAAAGTCAAGAATTGTACGATGAAAAAGATGCAATTACCTTTTTTATTTTGTGCCGGAAACAAAAGTCAGAATTGCGAGAAAAAGTCAGAATCGCGAGTAAAAGTCAGAATTCCAAGAAAAAGTCAGAATTCCGAGAAAAAGCCAGAATTCCGAGAAAAAGTTAGAATTCCGAGAAAAATTGTGAGATAAAAAATCGCAACTACCATTTTTATATTTTTAAAATGTTAAATCAGAATTCGGAGGGGGAAAAAAGCCAGAATTGCAAGAAGAAAAATCTAAATTGTTAGATATAATGCTGCAATTGCACAAAAACACAATTGTGAGAAAAAGTTGTAACTACCTTTTTTTTTTACATTTTTTTATTCCATGCTGAAAACAGAAATTGCAAAATGTAAAGTCGAAGTAAAATTGCGAAATTGTGGGTTCATAACTTGCAATTTTGAAGAAAAAAAGTCAAGAATTGTAAGATGAAAAAGATGCAATTACCTTTTTTATTTTGTGCCGGAAACAAAAGTCAGAATTGCGAGAAAAAGTCAGAATCGCGAGTAAAAGTCAGAATTCCAAGAAAACGTCAGAATTCCGAGAAAAAGCCAGAATTGCGAGAATAAAGTTAGAATTCCGAGAAAAAGTTAGAATTCCGAGAAAAAGTTAGAATTCCAAGAAAAAGTCAGAATTGCGAGAAAAAGTCAAAATTCCGAGAAAAAGTCAGAATCGCGAGAAAAAGTCAGAATCGCGAGAAAAAGTCAGAATTGCGAGAAAAAGCCAGAATTCCGAGAAAAAGTCAGAATTGTGAGAAAAAGTCAAAATTGCGAGAAAAAGTCAGAATTGTAGGGGTGTAACGGTACACAAATATGACGGTTCGGTACGAAACGCCATTTATTATTTGAATTTCCGGAGAAAAAAAAAAAACCTGTATTCGTTCGGTTCACATGCGTACCGAACCAAAAGACCCGTACCGAAACGGTTCGGTACGAATACGTGTACCGTTACACCCCTACAGAATTGCGAGAAAAAGTCTGAATTCCGAGAAAAAGTCAGAATTGCGAGAAAGTCAGAATTGCGAAACGGAAAGTCTAAATTGTGACAATGTTGCCATCGCACAAAAAGAGTCACAATTTTGAGATAAAAAGTTGCAACTACCTTTTCCATTCTATTCCATGTTGAAAACAAAATTGCAAAATCTAAAGACAAAATTCTAAGAAAAAAAAATAGAATTGCGAGATGAAAACTCAAAATTGCAGGTTTATCACTTGCAATTCTGAGGGAAAAAAAGTCAGAATTGTGTAATAATAAGTTGCAAGTACCTTTTGTTATTTTTCATTGGAAACAAGCTTCCAGTCGCAGTGCTTTGGTTGCGCTCTGCTCGTGAAATCATGCAGACAGAAACCTCACATACTGCACATTTATCATGTCACTGTGATCAACGTCAGTTCGTTGTGATGTGTTCAGTCTCCGCTTCAGCGGAGAAACACAGCGACGGCAGCGAGTTTGAGTCGCTGCCAAGTGTTTGGTGACCTTCTGCGCCGCTCTGTTAGCGCATAACAATGTCCTTCTCTCCGCTAGAAACGCTCAGCACAGCCCAACCAACGGCTTTTATTTCAGATTCAGTCAATGAAGAGATCGTGACGGGTTTGTTGTACTGCTCTATACACAGATTCAATTAAATAAATAATCAAGATTAAAATCACGACTACCAAAAAACACTTATGTTCTGAATAAATGCATCTGCTCCATAAATGTAAATTTAGATCTTCTACTGTGTCTGTTTTTAGGGTTTCTGCAGGTTTATGAAGGTAAATTGAAGACTATTTTAAGACCAAATAAAGAAAATTTAATGAAAACATTGAATGGAATATGTCAATATGTTCTCTAAATATAAATGTCTTCTTCTAGCAACACATCAAAGTTTGAAAATACAACTTGAAATAGATTTCCATTACTTTTTAATCCATTTTAATTCATTCTCCAAAACACTAGAATATGGAAATAACTTTTACTGTACTTCTGATCACACTGCAAAAAAAGTGCTGTTCTTCCTCTGTATTTCTGTCTTGTTTTCCAGTGAAAATGTCAATAGATTCTGAAATCAAGATACATTTACTGGAGAAGCAGAATGACACAAAATCAGAAGACTTGTTATATGAGAAAGAGTTTTATGAGTTAAGAGTTTGGAAATTTGGAGCGGGTTTGTGAATAATTTGATTCAGTTCTTATTTGATTCAGATCGGAACTTTGGAGCGCGTTCGTGAATCATTTGATTCAGATCGGAACTTTGGAGCAGGCTCGTGAATCTTTTGATTCAGATCGTAACTTCAGAGCGGGTTTGCAAATTTTTTGATTCAGATCGTAACTTCAGAGCGGGTTCGCGAGTCATTTAATTCAGATCGGAACTTTGGAGCAGGTTTGTGAATCTTTTGATTCAGATCAGAACTTCGGAGCAAGTTCACAAATCATTTTGCGAATTGAATGATCACAATCTAAAATGATGGTTCGCAAATCATTTGATTTGAATCGGGACTCATAAGCACGGATCACGAAACGACTTCATTTTGATCAGTTTCTCATAAAAAAAGACTTCATATCTTAATTTTGCATCTCCAGTAAATGTATCTTGATTTCAGGATGTTTAGATATTTGTACTGGAAAACAAGACAAAAGTACTGAGGAAGAGATGTAGGTTTTGCAGCGCATGCAACATTTAATGCCACAATTTTATGAATTTAAGACTTTCTGCTCCAATTTAAAATTGATTTCAGGCCTTAATTTGTGGAAGAGCGAATTAAGACAAAGCAGAAACCCTGTGTTTTCCAATACGATTTTTGCAGCATTTGTAATCAAACACAAGACATTTAAGTGCATGAATGCAATGCTAGTGTTGAGACAGACTTTCTGAACAAACCCCCTCTCTCTCTCTCTCTGTCTGTCTGTGTGTGTGAGTGTGAGTGTGTGTGTGTGTGAGTGGCGAGTTAAATATCGCATGCGATTTATCGTGCAGCCCTAGTGTGAGAGTGTGTGTGTGTGTGTGTGAGTGCGAGTATGTAACTGTTTGTGTGTGTGTGAGATAGAGTGTGAATGTGTGTGAGTGTGTGTGTGAATGCGAGTATGTAACTGTTTGTGTGTGTGTGAGAGAGCGTGTGTGTGTGTGTGTGAGAGTGTGTGTGTGTGAGAGAGAGAGAGTGTGAATGTGTGTGTGTGTGAGAGAGAGTTTATGTGTGTGTGTCATTTATGCTGATTTAAATACGTAAATATATATATAAAAAACTCATTGTATTATCATAGTATATGTTTTATTGTAATATGGTAAAGAATTATTGAATCATGGTAATGACAATGAAAATAAAAAAATGTAGTGGTCAAAAATATAACATCTGGATGTGTTACTGTAATGAACACGAGGGTTTTTGCATTAATAATGCATGTGAAAAATCATGAAAAAATGTCAATTAAAAACTTAATAGACCTAAAAAAAATTTCATGAGTCTCCCATTGAGACCTGTGCAAGTTCATAAATGATGTTTTATGCCACTGATCTGTTGTGTCAGATGCATCATGCTGGGAAACACCCAATCAAGCATTCAGACGTATCAGAAGCAGGCAACTCACCTTTATGACCCATCATAACAGCCAGATGAAGGGGGGTGTTTCCTGTAAGACAGACAATACTGAGTCATTTACAACCGGGACAAACCCAAACTGAGCAATCATTCGGCAAAACTGCAAAAATGCGTCTGTATAGCTTTTATTCATTTTAATTTCAGTTTTGTTAATCACAATTATAAGTCCTCTATTATGCATGTGCAGAGAAGCAGTTTAATATGATATGAGAATGAAAACAGGTAACACATGTTAGTGAATCAAACGAACCGGCTCAGGAGAATGACATTAATCATGACTGATTCATAATCCATCATACAGATAAAACCTTAAATGAATGCTAGCTTTGGTGTTGTCCGTCACCGGCAAAACATGCAGAATTACAATATCTAAGCAAACTAGCTTTCCATTATTGTCATAATTATTATGGTTCTCGACCGTGTTTCTGAGTCATCGAGGCTCTAGATCATCAAGATTCTGGATTACTGTGGTTCATAATCTGAATAAAAACAGTTGTAGATCCTCCTCATGATTCTGAATTATTAAGATTCTCTGTCACCATATTTGGTTCTAGATAAGCATGTTTCTGTATTATTATACTCTGAATAATAATAACAGGTCTAGAACACTTTGGCTGTGAATTGTTATAATTCTCTATCACCATATTTTTGAGGCATTATGGCTCATAATAATTATGGCTCTGAATAACAACAACAGTTCTAGATCACCACAACTCTGGATCACTATTCTTGATTACCATGTTTTTAAGTCATTAAGGCTCTAGATCAGCATGAATTGAATTATTATGAATCTGAATAATAACAGTTCTAGAACATCGTGATTCTGGACCAAATTTTTGAGGCATTATGGTTCTAGATAAGCATGTCTATATAGTCTGTATAACTAAGACTCTGAATAATAATAGGTCTAGATCACTGTGGCTGTGGATTATTATGATTGTCGATCACCACATTTTTGAGTCATTATGGCTCCAAACATAATAAGCATGGCTCTGAACAATAACAACAGTTCTAGATCACCATGATTCTGGATCATGATTCTTGACCACCATGTTGTTGAGTCATTAAGGCTCTAGATCAGCATGACTCCGAATTAATATGAATCTGAATACGAACAGTTCTAGATCAGCGTGATTCTGGATTGTCATGGTTCTTGATTATCACATTTAGACAGTTAGGTTCTAGATCAGAATACTCTGGATTACTATGATTCTCAATCACCCTATTTTTGAGTTATTAAGGTTGTAGATCAGCATGATTCTAGATTATCATGGTTCTCAATTACAATGTTTTCTATCATTATGGTTCTAAATTACAGTAATTACAGAAAGACAATAGCTCAAAATCAACATGATTCTGGATGATTATGATTGTCAATCACCATCTCTAATCTGAATAATAACGGTTCTAGATCATCATGCTTGTGGTTTATTAGAACAATCAATCACCATGTTTTTGAGTTATTAAGGTTGTAGATTAGCATAATTTTATATTATTATGGTTCTCAATTCCAATGCTTTGTATCATTATGGTTTCTTAATTATAATAATTATGTCTCTGAATGATAATAGTTCTAAATCTACTTTCTAAATTCTGGATTATCATAGTTCTCGATCACCATGTTTTTGAGTCATTAAGGCTCTAAATCAACATGTTTCTGGATTATTATGACGCTGAATGATAATAGTCCTAAATCTACAAGATTCTGGTTTATTACGGTTCTTGATCATCATGTTTTTGAGTCATTAAGGCTCTAAATCAGCATTATTCCAGATAATATGATTCTGAAAAATATCCTATTTCTAGATCCACCATGGTTGTGGATTATTATGATTCTCAATCACCATGAATAATCTGAATAATAACGGTTCTAGATCATCATGTGTTTGAGTCATTATGGTACTAAATCAGCATGAATCCAGATATTATGACTCTGAATAACAACGGTTCTAGATGATCAGGACACTCGATCAGCCCTGAATAATGTCAGATCGCTCTCACCGTGCAGGTCTTTCTGCGCGATGTTCTGCGTCCGGATGAGCGATGACAGCCTCCGCACGTCTCCCCGGAACACGCACTCATGCACGGGATACGCGCCGTCAGTGTCGCCGTGGTTCTGGTTCTGCTGCGAGCTGGAGCGGAGGATCTTGTGGTTGCCGCCGCTGAGGATCTTGCTGCCCCGGTTGGCTTTGGTCGGCCCGGTGGCCGCCGGCTCCTCGTCCGGCTCCAGCAGATCCAAACCCGCCTTGCGCTCTTTGCGCACCGAGCGGATCTTCTCTCCCGTCATATTTACACAGATGAACGGTGGAAAACAGCAGCCCGCACAACATGAACACTGTCCGGTGACTCAACAGAGACGGACGGGAACGAAACACGCACCGGAGCGACGCATCGAACGGTAAACAAACGACACACACTCACACACACCCTACGAGGAAGAGCCATCTACCATCTTCCGCTCGCAGTCTCGCGAGAATCACGGGCGGGCGTAGTGAACGCAGCGCGGAGTCTCGCGAGAATGAGGGGACTCGCCCTCATGCATCGAAACAATCCTCGACTCTCGCGAGAATGGCGTGCGGGGAGACTGGAGAGATTGGCTAGTCTCGCGAGAGTGAGTAATTCGGAGTCATTGAAGAAGGTAAAACACGTTACTTTATCAGGTTTATTAGGGAAAACAGCTAATAAGATATATGATAACTGTATTACACTTGTAAAAGAACTAAATTGTATAAAAGAATATAGTCTTTTTGATTGTTATTTTATTTGTTTTGTTTTAATTTCTAGTTTGTTTACTTGTTTTGCTGGGTTTTTATGATTGATTTTGTGCTACAAGCAAAAGCCTGCTCCATCAGTTAGGCTGCCACAACTATATGAAAGAGCATGGATTTCTGTTCATATTTTCTCTTAAATATTTTAAATATTGTGCCGTTTTACTTTGCATTGGTCTTGATATCTGTTTTGTTTTGTTTTGTTTAGGGATTTTTTACTCTTTCATGTGTATTTAAGTAAAGGTAGAACAATCCTAAATAAAATATTTTAAAAAGAAATCCATGTGAATTAATATTTTATTATTATCATTATATTATATTGAGAAATAAAATCAATATATTGAAGATTTATTTTAGCATTTTATGCCTTTATTTAGACAGGATTTATTTATTTATTATTATACAAGGCTCGAAATTGCGACCGTTTTGGTCGCATATGCTCCCGAAATTTAATCTGTGCGACCTCAAAATATATTTGGGAGCATTTGTGCGAGTGCATATAATTGTTGTCGTGCGACCCGTTTTCATTTCTCTAAAAACGTTCAGAGTATGTGCCTTCTAAGTGTTGATACGGTGACCTGTCTGCCGTTCTATGAAACGTTAGGCTACATAACCAATTAAACTTCATCTTTACATTCTTAACTTTAATGCAGATTTTAGACTGGTTAATATTAGCTGTCAATCACTCAGTCACTGCTTTCCGCTGTCAGGTGACAGGGAGCTAACTACCGCGGGGAATGTAAAAGGCTGAAGAAGACAGAAAATAAAAAAAGAAACACGGAGAGATTTCTTTTGTGAACCACCTAAAGTTACAAATAATGGTGCTGGTGATAGCGATCATGTGGTGAATGTTGATCCACCAGCCGAATAGAAGGCGTACAGTTTTCGGAGAGAGTGGTTGAAAGACTTCTAGTGGCTCCGCTATGAAAATGGTTCTATGCACTGCGTTCACTGTAAAGCCTGTGGGACGGAGTTTGCAGGTAACAGCGTTCGCCACCGAATCTACACATTTCGTAATTTTTGTTTTACGATGTGCGGTTTTGACATTATCGAGTATATTGCAAAATCAAATCCAAATGAAACACACCTACAAAGAGTGCACGCATACATGACGTGAAGTCTGTTAGGTTAGATTAGTGCGCGTGCGCATTTAGAGTGCGTTCTTTCACGGCATGATTCAGTCTATTAAAATGCATCACAAAATTCATTTTCATTTTCTCTCTTCTTCAGCCCTTTCTTTTTCTCGCGGTAGTTAGCCGAAAGCAGTGACTGAGAGATTGACAGCTAATATTAACCAATACAAAATCTGCATTAAAGTTAAGAATGTAAGGATAAAATCTGTTCATATATAATTTGTAGCTGTGGTGCTCCTAAATTTTTGCTGGTGCTCCTAATTTTTTGAAGTTGGGAGCACCAGTGCTACCAAGTAAAAAAGTTAATTTCGAGCCCTGTTATATTATATTATATATTTTAATATATAATATATATTATTATTTTTATTAGTATAAATACTTCGAAATAAATTCAGCATATTCAAGATTTATTTTGGAATTTTTGCCTTTATTTAAACAGGATTTTTTATTTATTATTATATTATTAGCATAAATAAAGCGAAATAAATTTAACATATTAAATATTTATTTTGGAATTTTTTCCTTTATTTAGACAGGATTTTTTATTTATTAGTAAATTATTAATAATAATAATAATATACTGAGAAATAAAATCAATATATTGAAGATTTATTTTTTGTCTTTTTTTGCCTTTATTTAGACAGGATTTTTTATTTATTATTAAATTATGCAAGATTTCATATATATTGCAGAATAAAATCACTGTATTGAAGATTAAGGACCCACACGGACCACATATACATTCATTGTAAAGGTATTAAAATCCTAAATAAAACATAATGGAGAAATTCATGTGAAAATGTGACATGACCTCTACCTCTTAATAAAAAGTAATAAATAAACTGCTACTCTGATTAGTATGCCACACACAGAAACATTCTTGCTATTGCTGTAATCTCAGGAGTGCTGAGCTGATGCTTCAGTTACTGTCAGAGTGCGTGTTGTGTTTGACCGGCGAGTGACCGCAGCAGCAGCAGCAGCTCAGATCAGACACACGCTCTCCTGCATCACAACACATCCATGGAGGCTTGACATCACCCGCTGATCATGACGTCTGCTAATAAGTGATTCTGCTTCATTTAATATCCACGGGATCTCATCGCTGTTGTTAGATGCCAGACTCTACATTTGACTTCATTAATTCAGTTCTTGAGAAACCAGAGACGCTCTGATCAAGTTACTGCAGTCTCATTCACATGCCGCTGGAGTTTCTTCATATCTTCCGCTTTCATGTTTATTTCACTTCACGTTTAAGTCATTTTTAATCAGTTTTTGTTGTTTTTTTAAATATGTCTATATAGTTTATTATGATTTTTATTTCAGTTTTAGTTTTAGTCGTCAACTTTAAATAAAAATGAGAAATGTTGCATTGGCAATGTTGAAAATATTAGTTTTTTATTTATTTAATTTATTTTTCAGTTTTAGTGTTAGTCGTCAACTTTAAATAAAAATAAGAAATGTTGCATTGGCAATGTTGAAAAAACTATTTTTTTTATTTTTAATTTTTATTATTTTCAAATGTTATTAGTTTTAGTCGTCAACTTTAAATAAAAATGAGAAATGTTGCATTGGCAATGTTGAAAAAACTATTTTTTTTATTTTTATTATTTTCAAATGTTCTTTTAAGTTTTATTTAATTTCATTTAATGTGTATTTTATTTCAATGTTTTTTATGGTTTTAGTTGACTATAATAACCCTACTGAGTACATTTGAGCTGAAAATGAATTCTGAAATGTTTATTTTGATACCAAGCTCTAAGTAAAAGTGTAGTTTACACAAATGTGAAATGTGTTTCTGTTCAAATATTATGTTTGATGAACAGGTTTCACGGCCCGTGTTCTTCTGCTGGTTTCTCTATTATTGAGAAGCTATTGTGAATCGTGTGTGTGTTCATTGTGTTGTGTTACTCCAGCATTCTCTGGCTGTTTTCACGTCACACCTAACATGCTCACAAGTGTGATCGCTCACTGATTTCAGTGTGGCACCAGTGTCTGATGAGCCATCAGTTGAGCACATTTAAAGGGACAGTACACACAAAAATGAGAATTCTGTCACCGTTTACTCTCTACATGTTGTTTTATTGAAGCTTCTTTTGTGTTGAACAGAAGAAAGAAACTCATACAGGTTTAAAACAACTGATGACAGAACTCTCCTTTTTGGGCGAACTATTCCTCTAACGTCTTTAAATGAAGGATGATCCAAGCGCATGTATAAAGATGCGAAACGCTGGTGTATTTTTCCATCAGAATGTGCAGAATTCTGCTGTGGGATGATGGATAATCAACAGAGAAGAACTGTTCATGTGAGTAAACAAGCACTTCTTCAGTTATTTAGAACTGTGTGTGTATGAGCAGATTGTAGAAGTACAATGTCCTTCAGTGTAAAGACGAGCATCGTCTAAACATCCTTATGATTCATTTACTGAAGGCACAAAATGACGCATGATATGAAGTCTTGTTTTCTGAAAAATGCATCAAAATGAATGAGTTTATCTCCAGTAAATGTTTCTTGATCTATGAGTGTTTAGGTGCTTGTAACAGAAAACCAGACAAAAATACTGAGCAATAAAATCATTTTTAGCAGCATTAAAGAAGGTATTATTTTATGAAAGCAAGTGTCGGTGCCAAACAGACTAATATTATGCTTCAGGAAACTAACAGATGAAAAATACAAACAAATTACCCATGATGCACTGCTTTGTACACCTGTGAATATATGTCAATTCATATTATTTATTATTATTATTATAGATATTGCTGAATAAAATTAATATATTGAAGACTTATTTTTTGGCATTTTTGCCTTTATTTAGATAGGAATTTTTATTTATTAGTAAATTATTATTATCATTATTATTATTTTGAGAAATAAAATCAGTATATTGAAGACTTATTTTTTGGGCATTTTTGCCTTTATTTAGACAGGAATTTTTATTTATTATTACATTTTGTAATGTTTCATATATATTGCGGAATGAAATCACTGTATTGAATATTTATTTTTATACTGGGGTGTTAGGACCCACATTGTTAAGGTAGAAAAATCCTAAATAAAATATTTTTAAAAAAGATTAATATATGTGAAAATGTGATGTGACCTCTCTTAATAAAAAATAATAAATTACACTAAATAACAAATCAACTGAAACTCTCTTATATCCTACACAACAGAAACATTATTGCTGATTATTAATGTTATTTCTCATGAGTGAGTCAACTTTTGACTTATTAAACTGACACGACAAAAGATGAATATTGGCTGGCAGACTCAAGGGAGAAAGATCACGCCATTATTCGGGTTTTTAGTTTAATCTGAGGACTAAAGAAAAAAATGTTAAGCCTGCAATCTATCAAATGGAAAACCTCAGTAATCAAACGCAGGTCTGTTATTGATAAAGAAGCGTGATTTGTGTGTTTGCTTCAGATGGCCTCGAGTGCAGCTGATGAGGAGCCTCAGCCTGGAGACCTGATCGAGATCTTCAGACCGGCCTATCAGCACTGGGCTCTTTACCTGGGAGACGGATACATCATCAACCTCACACCTGTCGGTCCGTGCCACGAGCCCACACACTCTCTCTCCGCCTCAGTGTATTTCAAGTAGTGCTGTCAAACCAGTCATCGCATGCAAAATAAAGCTTTTTGTTTACATGCTATATGTGTGTGTATTATGTATATATAAATACAAACACATGCATGTATATATTTCAGAAAAGCATGTGACCCTGGAGCACAAAACCCATCATAAGGGTCAATTTTTTTAAACTGAGATTTATGCATCAGCTGATGCAATGATGCAACTATTTGAAAATCTGGAATCTGAGGGTGCAAAAAAATCTAAATATTGAGAAAATCATCTTTAAAGTTGTTCAAATTAAGTTCTTAGCAATGCATATTACTAATCAAAAATGAAGTTTTGATATATTTACAGTAGATTTACAAAATATCTTCAAGGAACATGATCTTTACTTAATATCCTAATGATTTTTGGCATAAAAGAAAAATGTATAATTTTGACCCATACAATGTATTGTTGGCTATTGCTACAAATATACCCCAGCGACTTAACACTGCTTTTGTGCTCCAGGGTCACGTATTTTCTTGACCTGGTTATATGCAATAATTAAAATACACAGATCTTAAATGTTTTTTGAGGGCAGATGTGGACTAAACGTCTCTGTCTGTGTTTTCCTCGGGTCAGACGAGAGTCCGGCCGCAGCTGTGTCCAGTGTGAAGTCCGTGTTCAGCCGGAAGGCCGTGGTCCGCATGCAGCTCCTGAAGGAGGTCGTGGGAGGAGATTCATACCAGATCAATAATAAATATGATGACAATCACACGCCGCTGGCCGTGTCGGAGATCATCCAGCGAGTGCAGCTGCTCATTGGACAGGAGGTGTGTTATGACCTGCTGGGAAGCAACTGTGAGCACTTCGTCACTCTCCTGCGCTACGGGGAGGCAGTGTCTGAGCAGGTCTAGAGCTCTTCTTTTGTCTCTGTGTGCACAACACAAACACTGGATTACTAGCACACTTCTTAGGGGGCATGTGCTGGGAGTCTGGTGTTCAGCCAGTACCATGGTATATGTAAAAGACTCTGTAAAACATGCTGTTTCAACTTAAAAAAGTAAGTGTTTGAAATATGAACGTGAAATATGAAGTGGATATTTAAGTTATCAAGTTAAATCCAGGAAAGTTATTTTAAAGTTAAATTCTAAGCTGTGACAGCTTATTACATTTTTTTTACCATTGGATACGTTTTTTTGACATATTTTATTAGTTTCTTTGTTTCAAGTGAGCTCCTCGGAACTCTCAGAATTAACTCAGAATCAGAATCAACGCAGAATTGTCAGCGATAAACTTGCAATTCCAAAAAAAAAAGAATTGTGAGATGTAAACTTAGAATTGCTATATAAATGTAGAATTGTTAGATGAAAAGGTGCAATTCCAAGAAAATAAGTCAGAATTGCGAGATGTAAACGTAGAATTGTGAGATATAACTTGCAATTCCAAAAAAAAAAGAATTGCAAGATGTAAATGCAGCGGCTAGAGTCCTTACCAGGTCAAGAAAATATGATCATATTACCCCAATTTTACAGTCTCTGCACTGGCTACCTATTAAATTCCGTATCAGTTACAAAATATTATTACTTGCCTATAAGGCCCTTAATGGGTTAGCTCCTGCGTACCTAACTAGTCTTCTACCACGCTACGCAAGATGTAAATGTAGAATTGTGAGATATAACTTGCAATTCCAAAAAAAAAAGAATTGCAAGATGTAAACGTATAATTGTGATATATAACTTGCAATTCCAAAAAAAAAAAGAATTGCGATGTAAAACGTAGAATTGAGATATAACTTGCAATTCCCCAAAAAAAAAAGAATTGAGATGTAAACGTAGAATTGTCAAAAAAAAAAAAAGAAATGCAAGATGTAAACGTAGAATTGTGAGATATAACTTGCAATTCCAAAAAAAAAGAATTGCGATGTAAACATAGAATTGTGAGATATAACTTGCAATTAAAAAAAAAAGGAATTGCAATATGTAAATGTAGAATTGTGAGATATAACTTGCAAAAAAAAAAAAAGAAATGCAAGATGTAAATGTAGAATTGTGAGATATAACTTGCAATTCCAAAAAAAAAAGAATTGCGATGTAAATGTAGAATTGTGAGATATAACTTGCAATTCCAAAAAAAAAAGAATTGCGATGTAAACGTAGAATTGTGAGATATAACTTGCAATTCCAAAAAAAAAAGAATTGCGATGTAAATGTAGAATTGTGAGATATAACTTGCAATTCCAAAAAAGTCAGAATTGCGATGTAAACTTAGAATTGAGATCAAAATTTTAAATTCTAAGAAAAAAGTCAGAAGTGCGAGATGTACACTTAGAATTTGAGGTTTACACTTATCTTTGCAAGATATAAACTGAGAATTGCGAGATGTACATTTACGAATGTGAGACTTAAACTTAGAATAGCAACATATAAACTTAGATTTGAGACCTAAACTTGCAATGAATTGTGAGATATAAACCTAGAATTGTAAGAAAAAAATTGTAATTCTGAAATCAGAAGTGACAATTACCTTTTTGTATTTTAAATTTTTTTCTATCCTGTGGAGAAAACAAAAATGCTACTGATTCAGGACATGCCTTATGACAAAGATGCTGTCTAGTTAGACGAGTATCTAAGATAAAAATACCGTCACAGATGAATGTGCCAATCAGTCAGCATGCCATCAAATACACTGTAATTTTCTCTCATGCATACTGATCATCATGAGACATCATTTGATATTTTGCTGTTGTAATCTGTTGATCTCATACAGTGTGTGATTGTGTGTTGGCAGGCATCACGAGCCATAGGCGCCATCAGTTTAGTGACGGCTGCAGCGAGTGCTTTCTCAGTGCTGGGACTGATCAACACACGCTCCAGAAACAGACCCTTCTAGAGCCACTCAAGATGACAAAACAGCTTTTACCAGTTAATGTCCTCCATGTACTCACATCTTTAGGTTGAAAAGTTGTTGCGTGTTCAAATGGAATTAACTCTTGCTGTGACAACTCGATATGGTATTCAAAGAATTGAAATAAAAGTGTAGTAAACTAGGATTTTGTCTGTATAAAGGAAATATTTGTAAATATAATTATATAAAAATATCTAATTAAAAATTTAAATAAATTATTATAATTATTTATATTTTGTAATAATATATAATTTATAAATAATTACATATAAATAAATAAAAATATTAGTGCTGTCAAACAATTAATGGCGATCACATCCAAAATAAGTTTTTGTTTACATAATGTGTGTGCTGTGTATATTTATATACACACACATGCATGTATACATTTCAGAAAAATGTTTATATATTTATTTATAATATAAATTAGATGAATATAGACATGTAAATACAAGTAAATATTTTTAAAATATATACTGTATGTGTGTGTATTTATATATACATAATATACACAGAACACACATATTATGCAAACAAACTTTTTTGTATGCGATTAATCGTTTAACAGCACTAATTATGATATTTTGAAAATATTAAAGGGATAGTTCTGTCATTATTTGGGGGGTGTTTACACAACACCGTTTTCAACTCAAAACCATTTCTTTTGCAAAACTTATGCGTTTCAGCCGTTTATTTACATGAAAATGGCACTTTGCGGGACTAAAAACGCTAATTTTTGAAAATTTGTTTCAAAGTGCAAGTTTTTGGGAACTGTACTGCTATCGTCTCCATATAAAGTACAATATAAGCATGTGTGATGTTTGAGGGACATCGCCACCTACTGGCTGGGCATTAATAATACAGCATTTCTAGTCATTTTTGTGGATCTGTGTGACCGGGGCTCATTTCGAAAACGTCAGGTGTACAAAACTTTTCTGTTTTTATGTAATTGTACCCTTGCTCACTCTGATGTGCTTCTGAACCTGTATGCGTTTCTTTTTTCAGCTGAACACAAAAGAAGATATTTTGAAGAATGTGGGAAACCAAACAGCTGCTGGTAGCCATTGACTTGTGTAGTATTTTTTCCACACTATGGAAGTCAATGGGGAGCAGCAAACAGAATTCTAATTTTTGAGTGAACTGTCTCTTTAAGTGATTAAAAACACAGTACAACACATATTAGAAAGAAGTGTTTTTAATTGCAAACTTTACACGTACAAAAAGTTGAAAACAACAGTCCAGGCAGCTGTGTGTGGAATCAGCGCCAGTGCTGATTGGTCGGCTCAGGTGTGACGGAGCAGCTGATTGGTCGGCTCAGGTGCTGTGTGTGGCCTGCTGCATGATGACAGAGCAGAGACTCAGTAACTGCAGATACTCGTCTGCGCCGTCTGCCAGACACTTATCCACCTCCTGAAATACACAAATACTGTGTCAAAACCTCACGATACGATATTATTGCTATATTTAAAAAGAAAAAAAAAAGTCTAATGAAGAATTGGGAAAAAATTTAATTTTTGTACATTTTTTGAGAGTTCAGAATGAAGAGCTGCAACATGTTCTTAACTAAGAAAACTTAAATCAGAAGTCAGTGAATTGACTTGTAGCTGAACTTTAAAGGAGACTCGACCCTCTTTTTATTTGTGATCTACTGTCTCAGTCTAAATTACACTCACACTGCTGTTTTAGGAAGCCAAACAAATTAGAATAGAATAATGATAATAATAATAATAATAACAACAACAACTAGATAAAGTTAGTCAAGACAAACTTTAGGTTGGCTTGAGAAAGCCTAGACTGAAAGTTTAAAGCAGTTGTAAAAGCCTGAAATTAGAAAATTTAGATAGATGTTGATAACGTTTCTAGCATGATTAGCATGTTTTTAAGCATGATTAGCCTGTTACTAGCATATTTCTGGCATGATTAGCAATTTACTAGCATGTCGCTAGCAAGACCAAGTTATGGTGCGTTCAAGTCATGTCGGATAGATCGTATTTACGAGTTGAACGCACATGAACGCCACCACAAAGTCGTTATTACGAGTGGGGAAACTCTAAATGTTCTTTAAGCCCCGAGTTGGGGGTGTGTCAATGAGAAACATGGCGGAATCGATGGATGCAACGTCTGTAGTTGACGGTACATTTTTGTTTAAATTGATAGTTTAGTTGTCCTATAAACTTAAATTGGTCATGTTCTTGTTACGCAGCTAGTTAATGAAATCCAAGTAAAAAAATGCTATAATTTTTGCACCATAGATGAAAAATCTTTTTGATTTGCCATGTTGCATATTTAATATTAAAATATAAAAAATGCAAAACACACCTGATGCGAGTTCTTTGCTCTTCATTTTCTATAAGCAGAGTTAACAGACCCTGTTGTATTTTCTTGTAACTTATTAAAAGGCACACCGCCATCTTGTGCCGACTAAACCGATAGCATGTTGCTAGCATGATTAGCAAGTGACAAGCATGTTTGTTAACATTACTAGCCAGTGACTAGCATGTCATTAGCATGATTAGCAAGTGACTAGCATGTTGTTTACATGTTTCTAACATTTTGCTAGCATGATTAGTAAGTTACTAGCATGTTGCAAACATGATTAGCAAGTAACTAACATTTTGTTAGCATGATTAGCAAGTGACTAGCATGTTGCTAGCATGAATACCAAGTTACTAGCATGTCGCTAGCATGTTTCTAACATGTTGCTAACAAGATTAGCAAGTCACTAGCATGTTTCTAGTATTTTGCTAGCAAGATTAGCAAGTAACAAGCATGTTGCTAGCATAAATAGCAAGTGACTAGCATGTTGCTAGCATGTTTAACAAGTGACAAGCATGTCGCTAGCATGAATAGCTAGTGACTAGCATGTCGCTAGCATGTTTAGCAAGTGACAAGCATGTTTGATTAGAAAGTTACTAGCATGTCGTTAACATGTTTCTAGCATGTTGCTAGCATGACTAGCAAGTGACTAGCATGTCGTTAACATGATTATCAAAGTTACTAGCATGTCGTTAACATGTTGCATGATTAACAAGTTACTAGCATGTTGCTAGCATGTTGTTAACACGATTAGCAAGTGACTAACATTTTAACATGATTAGCAAGTGATTAGCATGTTGCTAGCATGATTAGCAAGTGACAAGCATGTTGCTAGCATGAATAGCAAGTGACTAGCATGTCGCTAGCATGTTTAACAAAGTGACAAGCATGTCGCTAGCATGACGCGCAAGTGACTAGCATGTCGCTAGCATGTTTCGCAAGTGACAAGCATGTCGCTAGCATGTTTCGCAAGTGACAAGCATGTTGCTAGCATGAATAGCAAGTGACTAACATGTCGCTAGCATGTTTAGCAAGTGACAAGCATGTTGCTAGCATGAATAGCAAGTGAGACTAGCATGTCGCTAGCATGAATTCCAAGTTACTAGCATGTCGCTAGCATGTTTCTAGCATGTTGCTAACAAGATTAGCAAGTCACTAGCATGTTTCTAGCATGTTGCTAGCATGATTAGCAAGTGACAAGCATGTTGCTAGCAGCAAGTTACTAGCATGTTTCTAGCATGATTAGCAGGTTACTAGCATGTCGCTAGCATGAATAGCAAGTGACTAGCATGTCGCTAGCATGATTAGCAAGTGACAAGCAGGTTGCTAGCATGAATAGCAAGTGACTAGCATGTCGCTAGCATGTTTAGCAAGTGACAAGCATGTTGCTAGCATGAATAGCAAGTGACTAGCATGTCGCTAGCATGTTTAGCAAGTGACAAGCATGTTGCTAGCATGAATAGCAAGTGACTAGCATGTCGCTAGCATGTTTAGCAAGTGACAAGCATGTTGCTAGCATGAATAGCAAGTGACTAGCATGTCGCTAGCATGTTTAGCAAGTGACAAGCATGTTGCTAGCATGAATAGCAAGTGACTAGCATGTCGCTAGCATGTTTAGCAAGTGACAAGCATGTTGCTAGCATGAATAGCAAGTGACTAGCATGTCGCTAGCATGTTTAGAAAAGTGACTAGCATGTTGTTAGCATGATTAGCATGTCGCTAGCATGTTTCTAGCATACTTCTTTCCTAATTTCTACACTTGAGAGAGATATTGTGAATCTGGACTGCGTTTAAACCGCTAGCTGTCAGCGATTCATGCTGCACTTTAAGCTTTTATTTAGAAGGAAAACTCCAGCTTCAGTGAAAACAGGATTACAGAAACACGTCTCACTACAAATCTAGTGAAACGCTGTCATCATCTGCCGTGAAAATAAAGCATGACTGGTGTCTGCTGCGTTCCCAAACGCGCGCTAAACTCACAGCACGTGAAATAAAGGAGTGGACTGCATTCATTCAGTGTGAACGAGTCGTTCTGAGACGCAGAAAACACCGGATCACGAGCTGATCGTCTGAACCAAGTGTGTGCTTCACTTTGAAACAGACTTGATGAAGAGGTGAAGCATATTGTGCTTTCGGTTTGAGTTCGTTTGAGATACTGTGCCAAAGCATAATGACCCAAAACACAACTTTAAACACCTTTAATGTTAGAATAAGAAGTTTAAATATATTTTAAAAACTACACAGACCTATCGTTTCATATTGTCATGTGACCGCGATAATATCGAGACCGTGATATTGATAATA
The DNA here is from genome assembly GCF_001515605.1 of Sinocyclocheilus anshuiensis. NCBI lineage: Eukaryota > Metazoa > Chordata > Actinopteri > Cypriniformes > Cyprinidae > Sinocyclocheilus > Sinocyclocheilus anshuiensis. The sequence goes on along the minus strand of NW_015542405.1, from coordinate 265,045 downwards.
TCGTTACATCGCTAACAAACACACAAAACTTCACACCCGTCTCTGCAGACTTACAGCCATCTTCTGTGTGATGATGGATTTCTGTTTATCGCTCAGCTTCTCGTCGATGATGACGTCGTGTAACTGGTTGAGGACGTTGGTGGCAGCGTATCCCTCATCGATCATGTCCTGCACAAATCAAGAGCGGGATTATGGATCAGAGCTGCAGAGCTGCAGAGAAACCCCTCGCAGATGACTGACCTTCACAGCGAGCTCCAGCTTCTCAAACGTGCCTCTGTAAGAGATCTGGAGGAGCGTCTCGATCACTTTGGGTGGAACCACCTGGAAAAGACAGAGTCTGAGTGTTGAGATGCTGTATTGAGAGACGCTCGATCTCCATCAGGAAGGTTCTCTCACCCCAGCGATCTCGATGATGATCTGCTCAGTGATTTCTTGCTCGGTGTGGAGTCTGGCGGCGCTCTGGAGATAAGTTATGGCTTTCCTGAGATCTCCCTCCGACACGCTCACCAGAGCCTCGATGCCCTGACACACACACGTTTGCCAAAACATTTACTCAGTTTACACTACTTACCTGTTTTTTGCAGCAGTATTTTATCAGTCAAACATTATAAAGACAAAGTGTGAACAGTAATTGGAATTTTTCCCCAATATCACAACAAAAATAAATGAATAAAAACAACACAACATTAAACAGATTTGTAAAATAAACAAAAAATAATACATTCATTTAAATAATGAAAAAAATAAAAAGTACATTAAAAATTAGTACTTTTTTTTTTAATTAAATTTTAAACGAATGTATATATTTGTATGAAAAATGTGAGCAGTAATTGGGATTTTTCCCATTATCAACAAAAATAAAGAAATATTAAATAAAATTAAAGTGAAAACATAAAATAAGAAAATAAATAAATTAATTCATTACAATTATTTTAATTAATAATTTTTAAAACGTAAATAAAAAAATAAGTAAAATTAAATTAAAAATAAATAAAGTAATAAAAAAAACTTTTAAATGAAGATATATTTCTGTGAAAAGTGTGAACAGTAATTGGGATTTTTCCATTACCAACAAAAATTAAAAATAATTAAAGAAATTACATAAAATTAAACAATAGATGAATAAAATAAATTAAAAATATTTTTAAAATAATGCAAATAAAAGTTTAAAAAGAAAGAAAAAACACTAATTAAAAAAAAATGTAAAAGATTAAATAAAAAATGAATAAAATAAATGAAAAATGTATTTTAAAAAATACAAATAAAAGAAATTATAAAAATGGAAAAAAGTAAAATAAAAAATAAATAAAATTCGTTCGTTTGACAAAAGCATAATGACCCAAAACACAACTTTAAACACCTTTTGTTAGAATAAGAAGTTTAAATATATTTTATAAATTACACAGACCTATCGTTTCATATCGTCATGTGACCGCGATAATATCGAGACAGTTTTGCTATCATGATATTGATAACATCGTTACATCCCTAATAAACAACACTGAACACAATGAATAAATGAAAGTAAAATAAAAAAAATACAAATAAAAGAACAAAAATGACAAAAATTGTAATTAAAAATGTTAAAGATTAAATAAAATGAAAGAAAAAAAAAAAAAAAAAAAAAAAAAAAAAATGAGTGGTCTTCTGAAGGAAGCTCAACCATACTTGTTTGACACATGAAAACAAACCTCATTGGTTCTTATAAGGTGTATGTTTGAGCTTCCATTTACCATATTTGATATGCTCTATGCTTGTGCATAGATCAGTGTTTTATATGTGAATAAAAGCCTAAATTAAATAATCATATAAAGTGATTGAAGACTTGGATTAAACCACTTGATTCATATGGATTACATTTACAGTGTTTTTATGAATGTCATTGGCCAGCGGTTTGAAGCGGAACTTGGAGCATCTGGAGGTCAGCGGCTCAATGATCCTGTAGAGACAGCAGCAGTTAGTCTGTGCAGCAGCAGAGGCTCATGGGATTGCGTGGTGGCTCACACTGACCGGCTGACGTAGTTGCAGATGAGGCAGAAGCGCGTGGTTCGAGACTCTTTCTCCATGGTGCGTCTGAGAGCCGCCTGAGCCGCGCCGGTCATGGAGTCCGCCTCGTCCAGGATGATGATCTTAAACGGAGGACAGGGCTTCCCGCTGCGGGTCAGAGAGCAACACGCGCTCAGAAACCACTGCGTTCGGTCAGTGTGAGACTAGGGCTGGCTCCATAACCGATCCTAGCGCAGTTTTACTTTAAGTCAGTGTTGAATTTCAATCTCAATGTGTGTTGACCTGATCATCACTCTGTGTGTTACACACAATCTACTAAACACAGACAACTTCATTGTGAAGAAAAACAACAAATGAAAAAAATAATAATACATGATCATAATCTATGACAAAAATACTATTATGAATTAGGTTAGAGGATAATTCAGCAGTAAAAGTTACTGTAGAAAAATCATGAGTGCACAATTTTATTAATGCTGGGGAACGATTAAATCACATCCAAATAAAAGTTTTTGTTTATATAATGTACTGTATATATTATGTATATATAAAGACACACAAAGTACATATTTTGAAAATATTTACATGTATATATTTAATATAGTGCTGTCAAACGACTAATCGCATCCAAAATAATAATAATATAATAATATGTGTGTGTACTGTGTATATTTATTATGTATAAATACAAACAATTACAGCATATATTTTGAAAATATTTACATGTATATATACTTATATTTATATATAATATAAAATATGATATAAATTTATATTTAATATATAAACAACATTTTTTTTAAATATAATGTGTGTGTTGTGTGTATTTATATATACACATTACACGCACACATATATTATGTACACAAAAACTTTTATTTTGGATACGATTAATCCTGATTGCTTCAAGCAATCTTAGGTATATTTTATAAAGAAAATATATTTTTATAAAGCGGATAGTTCCGGTGCTTGATTCTGATTGGCTGAGCCGCGTTCGAAGCTGTTGTAAATGACTCTACAAAGTAACACACACCTTTGTTTATGTTTGTGTGTTGCTCGGCAACCACTTTGTAGCAACCACAACTGTTTCTGAGGAGCTACATTGTTTGATGGAAGAATACTGTTTTTATTAATATCATTACACTTTATTTGCTCTGTTTTATTTTGTGAAACCTAACTACGTATATGGAATAACCGTTTTATAAAAGCAATAAGCCCCGTGAAGCCGTGGTTTACAGTGAATTTATAACAGCTAAGCTAACAACGCCCCTTAACTGTTATAAAGTCACTGTAAACCACGGCTTCACGGGGCTTATTGCTTTAATAATGCAATGCTAATCGACATAGCCCTTTATCACTGTATATAATACTATCATTCTAACGGTTGTATTTATTTATGCTTTTGCTAACTGATTTGTTTGTTCCTATTATATTACTGACTGTTTATACTTATATTTATATATAATATAAAATATGATATAAATTTATATTTAATATATAAACAACATTTTTTTTAAATATATACATGCATGTGTGTGTATTTATATATACACATTACACGCACACATATATTATGTACACAAAAACTTTTATTTTGGATACGATTAATCCTGATTGCTTCTTTGTTTGTTCCTATTATATTACTGACTGTTTGCTTGTCTTTAACACTTTTATATTTTAAATTTGTATAAGTCTAGTTGTTTTTGCGGTGGTATTTTTGTTAAAAGCATAGGCAAAAGTTCCTCTTGTAGGCCTGAGTGTTCTGTAGGCTGCTGATTTGTGCTCGTGTTATTCAGCTGCAACAGAACACTTCGTAAAAACACAGAATAAATGTTTGACTTATTTTTATCTTATTGGAATCGAAACTAGGAATGGATAAAATTCAAACGATACCCGACCCTATCGCCCATCCCTACGATGCATCCCAAAGCGTGACTCACTCGAGGCGTGTTCCGGCTGCAGTCAGCTGGGCGAATCTCTTCACCTTCTCTCGGACCACCTGTATCCCTCGTTCATCAGACGCGTTCAGCTCCAGGACTCTCTGACGGTACAGCTCCGGTCTGAACACACACACACACACACACACACGATCATGTCAACACACAGAGACACACACACGAGCGTGTCAACACACACTCACATGAGCAGGTCAACACACACACACACACACACACACACACACACACACACACACACACACACACAACACACACACACACACACACACGAGCAGGTCAACACACACACACACACGATCATGTCAACACACACAGAGACACACACGAGCGCGTCAACACACACTCACATGAGCAGGTCAACACACACTCACACACACACACACACACACTAGCAGGTCAACACACACACACACTCACATGAGCAGTTCAACACACACACGTTTCTGAATCAGCATCAGCAGGCCTGTCGCAATAATCAATATATCGACTTATCGCACAATATATGTACATGACCTCAATAATTTTTGTTGACGCAATATATCGGCCATTATATTTACATAAAAATTAATGTCACCATGTTTTCTGCATTCCACTCGCGCCTGTGTCTTTTGCAGCTTCTCGTTCAAATTTAAAAACGCTTCTACAAACAGCTTCATCTGCAGATATGGCCTTGTTTAGGGATCTGACTGCGGAGTAGTGCTTGTGTTTTTCAGCAATAGTGTGCAGCCTTCATTTACAGAGAGATGAAGGTCAGGGAAAAATCTGTAAGTTCTTTGTGCATTTTTCTTTTTTCTACTTGTCACTTTGAACTTTTTGTTAGAAAATGTTTTTAGTGCAGTCAAATGATTAATCACATCCAAAATAAAAGTTTTTGTTTGCATAATGTGTGTGTGTGTTCTGTGTATATTTATATAAATACACACACATGCATGTATACATTTCAGAAAAATGTTGTTTATATATTAAATATATTTATTTATAATATAAATTACATGAATATAAAAATAGACATGCAAATATTTTCAAAATATATACTGTATGTGTGTGTATTTATATAAACAAACATACACAGAACAGACATATTATGCGAACAAAAACTTTTTTTGTATCGCATAATTCTGTATGCGATTAATCGTTTGACAGCACTACTATTTATTTATATAAGTTTTTTTGTAAGGTATCTAATAATTTTGATAATTTCCATGATCTAAATATTCTTAAGAATTAAAAGTTTGTTGTCATTTGGAAGTGTGTAGGCCTTCTTGCATTATTATGCTGTTATATTATGATTATATATTCAGTGGCATAAAATGACAATAAAATCGCTTATCGCAGTTACTTCTGGGGCGATGTATCGCACAACAAAACGTTGTTATCATCAGGAACACAGCTGGAGATCTTACCCATAAAGCTCTCTGGCGGCCGCTAGGATGGTGGACGTCTTTCCGGTTCCAGGAGGGCCATAAAACAGCAGGTTGGGCAGCTGCAACGACACTTTAACATCACTGTACAGTATATATTTATTCAATGCCATGCCAGCATCTTAGGTTATAACAAATACAATAAAAACCAGCAAACAAGTTATATCACACAAGATTTTTTACATTAACGTATGATACAAATTCTAAAACTTTTCCTGGCAAAATTATACTAAATAAATCTTTAAGTGAGTTCACTTCGTTTTCTACATACATAAAAATATGTTTGACAGAAAGGGGAATCTTGCAGAACACGCATTGAGTAGAGTCTTCACCTTTAGTCAGTCTTGTATGGCCTAAGCGACATCTGCTAAATAAGACGATCAAATCTAGTTTTAAAAGATATTAAAAGTCTGTTTGAAATCTCCGGAAGGATTTCACCACTGTACTCATTCAGCACAGACCGTTTCAATGCAGCTTTACAGAGATGAACGGGAAAATAAGAGAATCAAGAGACTAGTCATCATTCAGATCAGTTCAATAACTGTGTAGAGTTGATCATTTATGAAATTAGTTGAACTACAGAAGAAAGCAGACATTATTCAGATCAATTTTTGGTCTCAGTTGGTGTCAGTGATGTCAAATCAATTAATATTTAGAATTACTTTTCATTTTGATATTTTCAGTTTTCATATTACTTAATTTTAGGCATTTTGTTGTTGTTTTTTTGTGCTTAATTCAGTTTTAGTACTTCAGCTTGAATGAAAAGTTTACATTTTGCCTCGGCAACTAAATAAAATAGGGAACAATTCAAGTTTTATTAATAATACTTGGCACATAATTGAAATAAATTTAAATTTCTGGTAATTTTTCAGCACTTTTTATTTTTATATTTTACATTTTCATTTTAAAATTAGTTAAAGTTTTAGTTGTTTTGTTGTGTGTGTATGGTTTTGATATCCATTTGGGTTTTAATAATTTTTATTTCAGTTTTAGTAAATTTAGTACTTAAACATCAAAATTAGAAATTTTGCCTTGGCAACTGATTGCAATAAAATATTTGTATTTATATTGAGTTTTAGTAATTTTAGTACTTTAACTTAGTGCTGGGTGGTATACTGGTTCATAGCGAATACCGGTGTTTATTTTTGTTATGATATGAATTTTTAAAATGCCGCTATACCGGTGTATGTCGCTTAAACAACGTTCGGAACGCGACACTGTTTGAAAGGGGTCTCTTTTCACTGTTGCACTGTGGTGAGGGAACAGCTGTATGTGTTACTAAGCGTGAAAGTTCCGAAACTGAAGCTGTAGAACTAATAGAACGTGATGACACAGAAGAACTCATCCACAATATCCACATTGACCGCCACAAATATCCACCGCCCGCTGCCATCAGCTCCCGCGTCTCACACACACGAGCGCGACTTTAGCACTAGATTTAGCAACTTTCAGACCCTTTTAGCGGCTTTTTTCCATAGAATATTCATACTGACAAACCTAGCGACTTTTCTGGATAAAGCTTAGCTATGGTTCAGTTGGAAGATTTCTCCAGTGCTGTCCCGCGAACACGAGGTCTGACTTCCCGGAGAAGCGTCGCCTCTCTCGGCGTCTGTTCTGTGCAGTGAGCGGCAGAGAAGCACCGCAGCCGACTCGTCAATAAATGAGTACAAAACAGCGTTTCCTAGCACCTGTCGCTTACTGATCGTTTGGAATTATAAATATGAGCATAGTGTCGTCTGTTAATATCACATGCATGTTTTAGTTTGTTGTTTTTTTTAGTTTGTTACTCAGACGCAGGCAGTGCGCTGCATGAGACAAAAAAGGAAAAAAGATCCCTCTTTTGGGATCAGGCTGCTGATTGGTTGTGAAATGTCATGTGATCACCGAGCGTCACCCACATCAGCGCCCTCTAGAGACTTCTTCAGTACTGCCACCACCTCCTCCTGGAAGGCCACTTCATCCACACACTTCGGCCTGCTGGAGACAGCAGAGAAACACACCCATCAAACCAGAAATACAGCATGAAGCACACACCGGAGCCAAAGCACAGGCTACACACACGACCAGTCAGATGTTTCTGATGCTCTTTAAAGAAGTCTCTTCTGCTCACCAAGCCTGCATTTATTTGATCCAAAGTACAGCAAAAATTAGAATTGTTTTTTACTATTTAAATAGCTGTGTTCTAAAGCTTTGACTGAGTGTGTATGTGCAGATATGATGAGGCCTCACTATTTCTCCACCCAGGGCACTGCCTTCTGCTTCTTCTCTCCAGCTGATGAAGAGGAGGATGAGGATGCTTTCTGAGTTTTAACACTCTGTGACGAAGACCCTTTCAAAAACGCCTGCATTTCTCCTCCTGTCAACAACACAAACACACGCTTCAGATAAAAAAAACACTCTTATTTATTAGTAATTGTGATATTTATTGTGATTATTTATCTGGACTTCATCGTCGTCATTATAGTCAGAATTCATCTTGTATCTCCATTCAGTCGCTGTTTCCGCACACAAACGCAAAACTGTCGTTTGCTAGACGCCCTCACCTGACGCTGACGCGAAGAGAAATCAGAAGAAATCACTTTATGAGCAAATAAACGCGAATCAAACTCTTCTGGGGTTGCTGACAGTCCGCGAGCCGCGTCGGATTCCCGCCAGACGCGCGGGTGATGACGTCGGCACGTTTTACGTCACTGGCGCACGCCGCTGACGTGAGTGCCATCACGTGATCACGCTGAGGGTTTCGATCAAATGACGCTTGTTTATAATCATAATAACATTAATATTATTCGTAATGCTAGGAATATTTATTTCGAAGCCAAATGGTCGTTCCGTGTTTATAAAATGCATTATTTTTTAGACTAACCAAACTCGACCTAAAAAGTTTTTTTTTTTGTTTTGTATAGGCTTTTTACTAAAGATATTATTACTAAAGAATAGTGAGCACTTACTTCCGCTAATGAAGAAACCTTGTGAGGAAGTGACAATCTGGGGTCACAGGTGAATGCTGGGGGTTTGTAGAAATAAATAAAAATGCCAATTTGTGTTAAAATAAATCAATTGTAATAATTAAATAAATAATACAAATATTAAAATAAATTAAATTAAAGATAAAACTGATACAATAAAAATTTAAATAATATTTTATTAAATAAAAGTAATTATATTAGAAAATCAATTTGTATTAAAAATAAAACGAATAGATTAAAATAAATAAAAATTGATTACAATTAATTTAAGAGTTAGGTTACAATAAGCACATAAATAATACATATAACAGTACAGTACTATAGGAGTAGAAAACAACCTTCTACGTACTATATTAGATTAAATGTGTTGCGGTATTGTTCTGCGATCGGCGTCCCTGCGCTCCGGTAGTTTCGTCTGACGTCATTACGTCATCACACTCGAAGCAGTTTCACGGCAGAGAGAAAGCGAATTAAAAAACTAAATTCAGTGTCGTATTTGAAATCAAAATCACGGGATGTATCTAAACTATTGTAATTTGTAAAATAAAATGCACAGGTGTCAAACTCTAAGCGTGTTCTTTCTAATGTATATTTCATATCTCACATTATCATACTCTGTAAATGTGATATATATTGTTATATCTATTGTTTTATACTTCTTACGCTCACGGAGTGATCGGCGATCTGTTAGTTTGCCTGCGCCGCCCGTGCGTCATTGCGTCATCGCGTCATCACACGCACAGTGTTTTTGCTTCGTCTCTTCCAAACCGCGGAGAGCTCTTGCGTTTACACCCTCGGGTTTCCTCTCGGTTTGGACTTTCGCGCTTCATCCGATGCTCGAGCGCTCGTGGTGGATCTCGAGGAGCGGCGCGAGGCTCGGTGACGCGGGACGCGGCGAAAGCGGGGAGTTTTCTGAGGCGTTTTATTGCGCATGTTCATGAACCGCCCGAACGAACGCGGATCAATAAAACACCGAGATCTGATCGAAACACGGCGGAACCCGACAAACCGATCCGTTCCGTGACTGGAGTCCCAGCGAGCCGAGCCTGATCGCGCCGATCGATACCTGATCGATATCTGAGGAGATGCGCGCGCACTGATCGCCTCAGGGATCGATAGCTGATCGATAACACACGCTGGAGCTCCGCTGCTGTCTGGAGGATGCGATGGTCACATTAGGCAGGTGTGCTCTTCCTCCTCCTCGGATCAGGTGGATGTGAGACACACACACACACACACACACACACACACATCATGCAGGCTGCGCCCTTCCAGTATGATTTCTACAGTGAGGAGAACGCGCCCAAATGGAGAGGACTGCTGGTGCCGTCACTCAACAAGGTGAGACAGCTGTCAATCAATCAATCAATCAATCAATCAATCAACATACACGACTTCCGTTATATCGGTTCATGCATTCTCCGGGATTCGAACCCACGACCTTGGTGTTGCGAGTGCAGGGAAAACATGACAGACTGGTTTAAATTAGATCAAGCCTAGAGCTGATACCGATATCAGAAGATCGAGTGATCGATATATGTGACCCTGGAACACAAAACCAGTCAGAAGGGTCCATTTTTTGAAAATCTGGAATCTGAGGGTGCAAAAAAATCTAAATATTGAGAAAATCATCTTTAAAGTTGTTCAAATGAAGTTCTTAGCAATGCATATTACTAATCAAACATTAAAGTTATTAAAGAGATTCAGTCATGTTGCTTTTGTTCTCTGATTAACATTAATGACAGGCAGCGTGTTTATTAGGCTGCTGTCTCTTTAACACCGAACACACACAGATCTAAAATACTGTACACAAGCGTTTCTTTCTCATCTGTTTACCTTCACTTAAGACAAAAAAGGCTGGGTTTGTGATGATATACTGATGTAGTTTTCTGCACACTGGTCGATAAATATTAGTTTAATGTTTTAAATCACATTAAAATGTGAACGCAGGAATAGGGGTGTGCGATATTGACAAAAAATTATATCTCGATATTTAATTAACTTATTGTTTATTGAATTCAATGTCACATTTGTAAACATGGTATTTTTGGGAGAAAAACGGCACTCTTCGTGTGAAATTGAATAACTATATGAAGTGGTATAAATATATAAATTTTCTGCCATGTCTTAAATTTGTGATCATTCTAAATGCATTTTAATAGCCTGAATCATGCAGTGAAAGAAAACACACTAAATGCGCACACGCACTAGTCTAGACTTCACGTAATGTAAGCGTGCGCTCTGTAGGGTTGTTTTGAATGGTTTTTGCAAAATACTCGATAACGTCAAATCGCACATGGTTAAAACAACAATTACGATATTATCGCAGACGATATATATCACACACCCCTACGCAGGAATCGTTAAGCAAAATCGGTTCTAGAATGGAATCGGTTTTTGATACCCAACCCAACCGATATAATGAGATGCACACAAAACTGATGATCGATATCGTGATTGTACCTATTAATATTTACTCAAAATATTGCGCTCTATCTATTCAAACCGTCAGTAGATTTTAAAATGAGACGGAATGATGTGCTGATACCGATAATCACTAATGTAATACAGTTACAGAGCTTTTGCGGGTTTTCAAAACATCTTAATTTGCCTTTAAAAGTCTTAAATCAGAGCAGAAAGTCAAATTCGTAAATCGTGGCATTAAATGTTGCATGCACTGCAAAAAAAATCAGATATTTCTGTTTTGTTTTCCAGTGCAAATATCTGAACATCCTTAAGTTGAGACACGTTTACTGGAGATGCACATGTAAAAAGTCTTGAGGAATTGAACGGAATGAACAAATGTCTGTCATTAAGGACTGAAAAAAAACTTACGTTGATTTTAATGCTGCGCTTATTGTCAGATATTTGTTCTTAGAGCCAGACGATGATATCAGTACATTTATAACAATATAAAGCAGTTGAGATTTACTATATAGTATCAGTTTACGAGAGTTAATGTATGAATGCAGATAAACTTTGATATAATTATATATGCAACTTTGTATAAAAAGCTAAGTGGTGATGCTGTTACATTTTGTGATGAAATAAGAAATCACGCAGTTGGGATTTGCTATATAGTAAGTTGGATAGTTGGAAGTTATTAATTTGTTATGTGAGAGTGTCATTCTAACAAGCCTAATTACTATTTGGTGACATGTATTGCTGGTAAATGGTGCATATATAAATGACGGAATATATGCACAATGATTTGAGGAATCATATAAATCATATCCGTTGAAAAGATTGTCAGATGTTGAAATGGCTCAAGCTGATGATCTCACATCGGCTGACTATCGTGTGAATATGGGCCTGTCACTAATGATGATCGGTTGATGTAAAGCCGTGCATGAGATCTGCTGCGTCTGTGTTCATACTCAGATTTACAGCTGCTGGTCTCGTGAGGCTCTCTGCTGTGCGCCGATCCAAAATGGCGGCGCTCTGGATGCAGTTTCAGCTGGCGCTCACTGTGCTTGGCAGCTTCTTGACGTTTCTTGCTGCTTTCTGTGACGCTGAATCCATAGCAACAGCAAAAGGCTGCATATTTGCCCTCATGCAAAATCCATCAAGACGTTTTTAACTAAAATGCATTGAGTCTATAATCCATAATAACGCTTCCTCCAGTGAAAAAGTGCATCTGCTGTTGTCTCTCACATCAAAATCCAGCCACATATTAGTTTAGAGCTGTTTAAACGCTGCTTGATCTGTGCAGATTTCTCTCCTGATTCACACCAGAACACTTTTTCACTGGAGGGAGAGTTATTATGGATTATGGACTCGTATAAAAGCGTCTGAATGCTGGATTTGTTTAAGCTTTTGTCTTCTCCAGATGTTAACTGATGGACTGGAGTGCTGTGGATTACTTGTGGATTATTGTGATGTTTTTATCAGCTGTTTGGACTCTCATTCTGATGGCACCCATTCACTGCAGAGCATCCATTGCTGAGACACTGATGCAATTCTACGTTTCTACAAATCTGATGAAGAAACAAACTCATCCTGATCTCAGATGAACTGAGGATAGTTTTTTTTTTTTTTAAGTGTGCTGTTCCTTTAATTTGTTGATTACATGATCCTTGATCTCAGCGTCGTTGTCGATGTGTTGACCTGGTCAATCAGCTGATATCTGGCCTCGTTAAGATCATCAGCAGTTGCTAAACGTGTCTGATTAACAGAAGAGTGTCTGTTCTGATGTTTATTGACAGTCAGTGGATGATGCTCATCTTCAGTTTTTAGCTGCGCTTTAGTGTGCATCTCATTTATTGTTTTTGAGTTGAATTTGGAGGTTTTGTAATGAAGATTTTTTTAAAGACGTCTCTTCTGCTCACCAAGGCTGCATTTATTTGATTAAAAATATAGTAAAACCAGTGAAATATTATTACAAATTAAAACAGCTGTGTGAATATCTGTTAAACTGTAATGTATTTCTGTGATCAAAGCTGTATTTTCAGCATCATTACTCCAGTCTTCAGTGTCACATGATTAGGGTTCGACCAATATGTTTTTCAGGGCGATGCAGATACTGATTATTAAGTAGACCAATAACCGATATTTTGAACCGATATACATGTCTGGTGTAAAAATTAAAATTAGTGTCAAAATTAAGAATAACAAGGGATCTGAGCACCCAGCATAAACATTTTGTAAAACTTGAAGTAAACAACAACAAGCAACAAATAATATTTATGACAATTTCTTTAAGCTAAACCGAACCTTTATTTTGACGGGTCGCCACGAGGACCTTTTAAGTTTCTGTAGCCTATGTGTATGATATGACGATTTATTTGGCATCTTTTAGCAACTTTTGATAAGTGACTCAGATGATAAAAAGGCACACATTTCCCATCTAAATTACACAAAAAGAGGAAACCAAAGATTCCTCGCACTACACACATCACAGGAATTAAGTTAGCTGCTATTTGCAATTGTTCAATTTAATAATAATTGAATAATTGTTCATTTATGATACACTTTGTTAGTAGCTTGTACCTGCGATTGTTGATCAGTTAGTACACTGTAAGAAAAATGTAAAACATGCTAGTAATCTTCCAGGACATTATCCATTATCACCCTGTAACCTGAAAATACAATGCGTAATTTAAAATGCAGGGTAAAAACCAATACGGAAAATTCTTTCATATTAACATAGTAGATTGTGCGCTATTTTTACAGACGTTTCTTAGAGTGTAGCATACTAACTACTAATACACCACTTAAAGCCAAAGACTATAGAAATCCTTGAAAAATACTTTGTTAAAGCATAATTGTTGAGAATGTGCAGTATTACTAGTTTACTAGCTATTAGAAAAACCTTAAATGGTAATCAATCAAAAATGTGTAAGTGTTCAATAATTCAATGTATTAAAAATACAGTTATTTATATTTCAATATTATATTATGCATATTATTTTACAAACAGATCTAAATTAACTAGGGATGCACGATATTGGATTTTTGCCGATATCGATATGCCGATATTTTTCAACTCATTTTGCCCGATACCGATATATTTCCTTTTGTTTGGAAACAACACCAAGTTTCTCCTGTGCAGAAATTATAAGCATTAATTTTGGTTAGTTAAACTTATTTGTTAAATTAAATAAACAATAATGAAGGTTTGTTGACAATACATTGAAGCTTTGAAAATAACTATAAATAAACTATATATCAACTGCTGCATTTTTTTTCACCAGAAAGATGCAGTTAACCCTAACATTTTATTTTAAGATTTAACATTTGTAGATGGTCTAAAGCAAAAGAGTTGTAAAAATTCTGAAAATCTTTTAGAGCTTATGATTTGTTTAAATAAATAAAACATATTACACATTAATGAATAAATCAGTATATATAAAATTATTTAATTTACAAGTGTCATGTTTGTGTT
>NW_015542405.1:243275-250430 GCF_001515605.1 Sinocyclocheilus anshuiensis | reverse complement strand
AAAAAATTATTTAATTTACAAGGGTCATGTTTGTGTTTTTTTTTTTTTTTTTTCATGTAAGCTATAGCTTCTGGCATAATTTTTATGTAAATAATAATAATTTTATAATTTTTATGTCGGCCGATGCCGATATTTACATGTAAAGCCATTATCGGCCGATTCCGATATCAGTCCGATAATATCGTGCATCCCTAAAATTAGCATATATAAAATATATTTTTTGTTGATATTTGATGTGACACAATTTTGCGTTGTGATTACGCAATGACGTCAACAATGACGATTTAGCAACAAATCGACCTTCCTTTAGCAACTTTCTCTGAAACTCAGTTGGCAACACCGCGCGTCTGTGCCACTCACAGAGACGTGCAGAACATGCAGGATTCATATTTAAATAGTATTTTTGCAGCTTAATATTTACAGATACTAGTCCATATCGCAGTTTGATTTAAGTGTGCTGACCTACTTTACATTAATTCATCCAAACTTTGACAAATTCCGTGACATTCCACGTTATACAGTACATTCCATTTGTATGGCTGGATTCCGTGATTTCGTCCGTGTTTTCATAAATCATAAATAGATAATATTGAGGTGTTTAACAACTTCAGTGTAGTGGATTGTGATTTATTGCATCTTCAGCTTCGACCCCTACACATGATCCTTCAGAAATCAGTTTAACTCTGAGTTCTTCTCATATTTTATTACCATTTTCTAAACTATAGAGAATAAACCATGATAATGTGAGAAATGTTGAATAAACTTTGGTTTGGCTGTAGATATAGCTAATATTGTCCATCATAAATGCAGAATAACCGGAGTTCTGCATCTGCAGCTGAACTCCTTTGAGCTCAGATATTGTCTTGAAGTCTCTGAGAATTTGATTTAAAATTTCAGTAATTTTACAACACATTAACATAGTTATGTTTCTTTGATTCATGATCACATGACTTGCAGGTAAACAGATAAAATATTTCATCTTTTTTAGTAAGCAATTTTTTATTTAATTTATATATATATTTTTAAATTGGACATTTATTATTTGTTTAACTTTTAATTAATTTAGTTTTTTATTTTAAAGTTATTTATTTTAATTGTACATTTTTATTTCAATAATTGTAGTAAGAGCTTTATTTTAATTTAAAAATGGCTTATATCAATTTATGATTAAATTAACTTTTAGCAAGTATATTATTTTTTATTTATGTTTTGACTTTTTTATTTGTATGATTTAATTCACTTAAATGTTTAATTTAGAGTTTTTATTTTAAATTATTTATTTTAATTTTACTATGGTATGATGTAAATTGTAGTTAATGCTTTATTTAGATTTTTTGCAATTATTTACACATTTCATTTTTTATTTTACTTTTTTTTTACATTTATGATTTAAGTCTTATTTTGATTAGTTAGATTTTTTTAAATTATGTATTTATTTAAATTTTAAATGTTTGTGATTATTAGCTTTGAAATTATTTACTTGTTTTAATTTTACATTTGTAAAATTGTGTTTTATTAAGATTTTTTCATTTTGCAATTTACATTTGTATGATTAAATTTTTAGTAAGTGCTTTGTTTTGATATTTTTTTGCAGTTATTTACTAATTTTAATTTGACATATTTATGATTTATTTAACTTTTAATAAGTGTTTTATTTCGATTTTTTTATCTTGCAATTATTTATTAACATTTTTAGAGTTAGTTTAGTTTTGATTGGTTTTTATATTTCACTTAATTTAATTTGTTATTTTTGTGATGAAGTGTTAGTTTTTCCTGCTCTAGATGAATCTGAGTGTGTGTGTGTGTGTGTGTGCCAGTGAAGAGTGCTTGTGTGTGTGTGTGTGAGGGGTCTCGTCTGCCCCCGGCTGTCACACACAACGACCCTCTGCTCTAATGAATCCAGGGTCAGGACTGTGTGTGTGTGTGTGTGTGTGTGAGTGTGTGAGTGTGTGTGTGTGTGGTCGCTGCTGCTCCTGCAGTCCTCTGACCAGAGTGATTGACAGCTGTCCGTCACTCTGCTGTGCTGTTGTGGATTAGCACAGACGTCACACTGATGAACACACACCGAGACTCACAGGAGGAACTGAGTGTGTCGTGTTTGAGCGATGTCTCAACAGGAAGATGTCCTCAGGCACGTTTCGCTAGAAAACCCACAATCGCTCAGATGCTGGATTAGACTGCGTTTGTAAAAATATCTCATTGTGGGAGCTGAAGGAACTCTCTCTCTCTCTCTCTCTCTCACTCTCTCTCACACACACACACACACACACACACACACACACACACCCACACACACACACTCTCTCTCTCTCACACACACACACACTCTCTCTCTCTCAGTACTAAGTTTTAGTACTTGTGCGTTTTTTTTGTCCTTTTTTTATTAGATTTTTTTTTTGTCTTGGTGTCTATAGTTTCTATAAATATTTTAAATTAATTTTTGTTTTAATTTTTTTTTGTTTTTTTTCCATTTTAGTTAAAGTTTTTGTAATTTTGTTGTGTGTTGGTGTTTGTGTTGCTTGGATGTTGCTCATTTTAATTTATTTAAATTTTATATATTTATCATTTAATAAACTTGAGTGTTTTATTGTGATATTTTTTTTTTTACAATTTTTTTTTTTTTTTATGACAAACTTGGTAAGTGCTTTATTTTGATTGTGTTTGTATTTTAAAATAATTTATTTTATTTTTACATTTTTATTATTTATTTCTTTTTTAGTAAGTGTTTTATTTTGATTTAATACATATTTATTTATTTTAATTTTCCATTTTTATGATTTAATTTTTACTAGCTGCTTTGTTTTTTATTTTACAATGGTTTATTATATTTTAATGATTTAATTTTTAGTAAGTTCTTTCTTTTCTTATTTTGAAGGTATTTTCTCTCTCATGGTTCTGTGCTGTGCTGATGTGTGTGTGGTGTGTGTGTGTGTGTGTGTGTGCTGCAGGTGCTGAGTCAGGTGCACCCGAAGCTGTCGTCGCAGCAGGAGGCGCTGCAGTACATCGAGGGCCTGATCCTGGTGCTGCTCAACACTCTGTGTCAGGCTCAGCCGCGCACCGTGCAGGACGTGGAGGTGAACCTCGTTAACCCACTCGTTAACCGTGTCACACACACACACACACACGCTCAGGCTCATCATACACCGCTGCAGTTTCTGCTCGATTAGTGCCACAGTCATCTGACAGCAGCTCAGTGAAACACACATTTACAATAAAAAACCCTGATATCATGAAATCACACATGCCGATTATAATTCAGATTTTTTAGTGTGTCTCAAAGAAGTTTCTTCTGCTCACCAAGGCTGCATTTATTTAATCAAAAATACTTAGAAAGTTCAAAAGAACAGCGTTTATTTGAAATAGAAATCTTTTCTAACATTATAAATGTTGTTGCTGTCACTTTTGATCAATCTAATGCGTCCCTGATCAATAAAAGTATTACTTTCTTAAATTTTTTTGTCTTAAAACTGTGTTCAACATTGATAACAATAATATTTCACAATTTTTACTGTATTTTTGATCAAATAAATTTGTTGTCTGGCTTTAGGGTGAAATGTGAGCTGAGATCTGATGAGTATTGTACTGTCAAGAGAAACATTTGAGGAATCAGAGAAACACGGTCATATTGAGTCCTGACGTGACGCTGAGCATCATGGGACTGGACGCATCTTAAATTGTGTGACTGATCTGAATGTGTCTCTCAGCAGTTTGAGCTGTTGATGTCGACTAACTGCTGCTGTGTTTGCTTGAGCTCACAGACGCCGCTGTATATTATTGTATTGTACTGTATAATATTTACATGTCTATATAATTTATATTATATATATATATATTTTTTTTTTAAATATATATATATATAAACAACATTTTTCTGAAATATATACATGCATGTGTGTATTTATATATTAGTTATATTATGATTATATATTCAGTGGCATAAAATGACAATAAAATCGCTTATCGCAATTATTTCTGGGGCGATGTATCGCACAACAAAACGTTGTTATGGTGACCGGCGTCAGCGTCATGGATTTATCGCCTAGCACTAGCCCTGAGTCTCATCTTCATCATCTTCATCTTCATCTGTCTGTGGTTGTGTTGTGTTGAAGACCGTCTCTGATCCTCGTGTGATCTGCTGTGGTTTATGTTCCTCACGTGTGCTGTGTTCTTCAGGAGCGAGTGCAGAGGAGTTTCCCGCACCCCATCGAGAAATGGGCCATCGCCGACGCTCAGGCCGCGATCGAGAAGAGGAAGAGGAGGAACCCGCTAGCGCTGCCTGTCGACAAGATCCACCCGCTGCTCAAGGTGTCTCACACACACACACAATCAGTGTGTCCGCATTTATGCAGTCAGGTCTAGAATTAGTTATTAAAGCAATAAGCCCCGTGAACCCGTGGTTTACAATGAATTTATAACCGCTAAGGGGCGTTGTTAGCTTAGCTGTTATAAATTCACTGTAAACCACGGCTTCACGGGGCTTATTGCTTTTATAAAACGGTTATTCCATATACGTAGTAAGGTTTCACAAAATAAAACAGAGCAAATAAAGTATAATGATATTAATAAAAACAGTATTCTTCCACCAAACAATGTAGCTCCTCAGAAACAGTTGTGGTTGCTACAAAGTGGTTGCCGAGCAACACACAGAAGTAAACAAAGGTGTATGTTACTTTGTAGAGTCATTTACAACAGCTTCGAACACGGCTCAGCCAATCAGAATCAAGCACCGGAACTATCCGCTTTATAATTGTTTTTAATTTTAAAATAATAATAGTAATAATTGAATTAATAATTTTTTTGTAAATAATATCATTATAATTTATAATGCATTGTTTTATTTTTAATTAATAATATAGTAATAAATTTATTTGATTTCATAAATGTATTTTATGATTAGTTATTTGTTTTTAATTTTAAAATAATAATCGTAATAATTCAATTAATCATTTTTATTAAATATATAATTATAATTTATAATGAATTATTTTATTTTTAGTATTTAATAAGGATAGTAAAAATTTAAATAATTTGATTTAACAATAATATTGTCATTTTATTTAATTAATAATAATAATAATAATAGTAACTTATTTATTTGATTTAATAATATTGTAATTTATAATGTTATTTTAAATTTCAAATATTATTATTATTGCTATAGTAACAATAGAAGTACTAGTAATAATTGTTTTTTATTTTAAAATAATAACTGTAATAATTGAATTCATCATTTGTATTAAATATATCATAATTTATAATGCATTATTTTATTTTTAGTTTTTAATAAGGATAGTAAGAATTTAATTTATTTATTTGATTTAACAATATTTTCAGATTTCATCTTGATTGTTTTATTTTAATTCTGTTCTGGTGGCATACAGAGCCAAAATGATGAAATTGTGTCAGTGTCCAAATATAATGGCTGTGGTTTTCCTGCAGTACCGTGTATGTCCAGATGAGGGCGCTCATGAACATGACTTCAGTCTGTGTGCTTCACTGACGTCCCTGTGATTGTGAGTGAATGAAGCCACACTGACGCTCTGTCTCTCCTGCAGGAGGTTCTGGGTTATAAGATCGATCATCAGGTGTCGGTGTACATCGTGGCGGTGCTGGAGTACATCTCTGCAGATATACTGAAGCTGGCGGGAAACTACGTGCGAAACATTCGCCACTTTGAGATCTCGCAGCAGGACATCACTGTGGCCATGTGTGCCGATAAGGTACGGCTGCACCGTTTCTGATCAAAATGATTTGAACCAAAAGCTCCAGGTTTGCTGTGCTTGTTTGTAGGACTGCATAATTTGACCAAAATTTTGTGATTATATATCAATATGGATATAAAATAATATTAATGATAACAATAATTTTTACTACTACTGAATATAAATACAAAATACCAAAAAAATTTATAAAAAAAATACTACGACTGTAATATTTCACTGTAAAAACAAAACAAGTATTTAAGAAAAATATAATATTAATAAATCATTAATAATAATAATACTTTTTAAATTTAAACAATTGAGGAAAAATTTTATTAAATTCAAAATTAATTGAAAAACTTTCTGTTTTATTTATATAATAATAATTGTAATAATATTTTTTATTGATAACTATTATTATTACTAAATAATTAAAAAATGAAATAAAACCAAAATATGAAATATTACTATTTTAATATTTCACTGTAAAAAAATGAGTACTTAAGAAAATAATATAATATAATAATTTTTATTTTACATAATAATAGTTATTATAATAATAATAATATTACTACTACTACTAATTAAAAATAAAAATACCAAATAAAAACAGAAATATTATTGAAATATTTCACTGTAAAAAAAATCTAATATTTAAAATAATAATAATAATAATAATCATTGTTATTTTAATTTAGAAAGTGTTTTTTATTAAAACATAATCATTTTAATAATACACATTTTTATTCATAATTTTATTATTATTATTAAATAAAAAAATTAAATAAGAAAAATTACTATTGTAATATATTTTACAAAAATGAGTAATTAAAATACTATAAAAATTATCATTTAATTTTACAAAACAACTCTAAAATGACATTATAATATTCATGGCTGTCTTAATTTCTTCATTTTCAAAACTTTTATTTTGACGGAACATCGCTGGAGCTTTAAAGCTGGTCTTTGGTTGTTCAGCGTTTCTCATTCTAAATGCATATTAAAGCACCTCAAACTCAGATCAGATGCAGAGATGATCATGTATTGTGACTCGCTCAGGCCCCGCCCAGCCGTGTCTCAGGCTCCGCCCAGCTCTGACCCTGACTCCGCCCGGCTGTGTCTCAGGCCCCGCCCAGCCCTGTCTCAGGCCCCGCCCAGCTCTATCTCAGGCCCCACCCAGTCCTGTCTCAGGCCCCGCCTGACTGTGTCTCAGGCCCCGCCCAGCTCTATCTCAGGCCCCACCCAGTCCTGTCTCAGGCCCCGCCTGACTGTGTCTCAGGCCCCGCCCAGCTCTATCTCAGGCCCCACCCAGTCCTGTCTCAGGCCCCGCCCAGCTCTATCTCAGGCCCCACCCAGTCCTGTCTCAGGCCCCGCCCAGCTCTATCTCAGGCCCCACCCAGTCCTGTCTCAGGCCCCGCCCGACTGTGTCTCAGGCCCCGCCCAGCTCTGTCTT
>NW_015542405.1:235485-238065 GCF_001515605.1 Sinocyclocheilus anshuiensis | reverse complement strand
TATTTATTTGATTTCATAAATGTATTTTATGATTAGTTATTTGTTTTTAATTTTAAAATAATAATCGTAATAATTCAATTAATCATTTTTATTAAATATATAATTATAATTTATAATGAATTATTTTATTTTTAGTATTTAATAAGGATAGTAAAAATTTAAATAATTTGATTTAACAATAATATTGTCATTTTATTTAATTAATAATAATAATAATAATAGTAACTTATTTATTTGATTTAATAATATTGTAATTTATAATGTTATTTTAAATTTCAAATATTATTATTATTGCTATAGTAACAATAGAAGTACTAGTAATAATTGTTTTTTATTTTAAAATAATAACTGTAATAATTGAATTCATCATTTGTATTAAATATATCATAATTTATAATGCATTATTTTATTTTTAGTTTTTAATAAGGATAGTAAGAATTTAATTTATTTATTTGATTTAACAATATTTTCAGATTTCATCTTGATTGTTTTATTTTAATTCTGTTCTGGTGGCATACAGAGCCAAAATGATGAAATTGTGTCAGTGTCCAAATATAATGGCTGTGGTTTTCCTGCAGTACCGTGTATGTCCAGATGAGGGCGCTCATGAACATGACTTCAGTCTGTGTGCTTCACTGACGTCCCTGTGATTGTGAGTGAATGAAGCCACACTGACGCTCTGTCTCTCCTGCAGGAGGTTCTGGGTTATAAGATCGATCATCAGGTGTCGGTGTACATCGTGGCGGTGCTGGAGTACATCTCTGCAGATATACTGAAGCTGGCGGGAAACTACGTGCGAAACATTCGCCACTTTGAGATCTCGCAGCAGGACATCACTGTGGCCATGTGTGCCGATAAGGTACGGCTGCACCGTTTCTGATCAAAATGATTTGAACCAAAAGCTCCAGGTTTGCTGTGCTTGTTTGTAGGACTGCATAATTTGACCAAAATTTTGTGATTATATATCAATATGGATATAAAATAATATTAATGATAACAATAATTGTTACTACTACTGAATATAAATACAAAATACCAAAAAAATTTATAAAAAAAATACTACGACTGTAATATTTCACTGTAAAAACAAAACAAGTATTTAAGAAAAATATAATATTAATAAATCATTAATAATAATAATACTTTTTAAATTTAAACAATTGAGGAAAAATTTTATTAAATTCAAAATTAATTGAAAAACTTTCTGTTTTATTTATATAATAATAATTGTAATAATATTTTTTATTGATAACTATTATTATTACTAAATAATTAAAAAATGAAATAAAACCAAAATATGAAATATTACTATTTTAATATTTCACTGTAAAAAAATGAGTACTTAAGAAAATAATATAATATAATAATTTTTATTTTACATAATAATAGTTATTATAATAATAATAATATTACTACTACTACTAATTAAAAATAAAAATACCAAATAAAAACAGAAATATTATTGAAATATTTCACTGTAAAAAAAATCTAATATTTAAAATAATAATAATAATAATAATCATTGTTATTTTAATTTAGAAAGTGTTTTTTATTAAAACATAATCATTTTAATAATACACATTTTTATTCATAATTTTATTATTATTATTAAATAAAAAAATTAAATAAGAAAAATTACTATTGTAATATATTTTACAAAAATGAGTAATTAAAATACTATAAAAATTATCATTTAATTTTACAAAACAACTCTAAAATGACATTATAATATTCATGGCTGTCTTAATTTCTTCATTTTCAAAACTTTTATTTTGACGGAACATCGCTGGAGCTTTAAAGCTGGTCTTTGGTTGTTCAGCGTTTCTCATTCTAAATGCATATTAAAGCACCTCAAACTCAGATCAGATGCAGAGATGATCATGTATTGTGACTCGCTCAGTCCCCGCCCAGCCGTGTCTCAGGCTCCGCCCAGCTCTGACCCTGACTCCGCCCGGTCAGGCCCCAGGCCCCACCCAGTCCTGTCTCAGGCCCCGCCCAGCTCTATCTCAGGCCCCACCCAGTCAGGCCCCGCCCCCCGCCTGACTGTGTCTCAGGCCCCGTCCAGCTCTGCCTCCACCCCTGTGTCTGTGCTTGCAGGTGCTGATGGACATGTTCCATCAGGTGGAGGAGGACATCCCTGTCTCAGGCCCCGCCCAGCCCTGTCTCAGGCCCCGCCCAGCTCTATCTCAGGCCCCACCCAGTCCTGTCTCAGGCCCCGCCTGACTGTGTCTCAGGCCCCGTCCAGCTCTGACTCCACCCCTGTGTCTGTGCTTGCAGGTGCTGATGGACATGTTCCATCAGGTGGAGGAGGACATCAGTGTGTTTCCTCTGGACGAGGAGCCGTCTGCGGCCAAGGAGCAGATGTACTATGACCTGGTGAAGACCTTCATGCGGAGGTGCGTCAGTATCTGCGCGACCTGAACCTCATCATCAGGGTGTTCCGCGAGCCCTTCTCCTTCAACACCATGCTGTTCTCTCCTCATGTGAGTCCCGCTCCTCCTCCTCCCCGCGCTGCTCCTGTTCCTGCGGCTCATGTGTGTGTGTGTGTGTGTGTGTGTGTGTGTGTGTGTGAGAGAGTGT
>NW_015542405.1:232839-234283 GCF_001515605.1 Sinocyclocheilus anshuiensis | reverse complement strand
CAGGCCCCGCCCGACTGTGTCTCAGGCCCCGCCCAGCTCTATCTCAGGCCCCACCCAGTCCTGTCTCAGGCCCCGCCCAGCTCTATCTCAGGCCCCACCCAGTCCTGTCTCAGGCCCCGCCCAGCTCTATCTCAGGCCCCACCCAGTCCTGTCTCAGGCCCCGCCCAGCTCTATCTCAGGCCCCACCCAGTCCTGTCTCAGGCCCCGCCCAGCTCTATCTCAGGCCCCACCCAGTCCTGTCTCAGGCCCCGCCCAGCTCTATCTCAGGCCCCACCCAGTCCTGTCTCAGGCCCCGCCCAGCTCTATCTCAGGCCCCACCCAGTCCTGTCTCAGGCCCCGCCCAGCTCTATCTCAGGCCCCACCCAGTCCTGTCTCAGGCCCCGCCCAGCTCTATCTCAGGCCCCACCCAGTCCTGTCTCAGGCCCCGCCCAGCTCTATCTCAGGCCCCACCCAGTCCTGTCTCAGGCCCCGCCCAGCTCTATCTCAGGCCCCACCCAGTCCTGTCTCAGGCCCCGCCCAGCTCTATCTCAGGCCCCACCCAGTCCTGTCTCAGGCCCCGCCTGACTGTGTCTCAGGCCCCGTCCAGCTCTGACTCCACCCCTGTGTCTGTGCTTGCAGGTGCTGATGGACATGTTCCATCAGGTGGAGGAGGACATCAGTGTGTTTCCTCTGGACGAGGAGCCGTCTGCGGCCAAGGAGCAGATGTACTATGACCTGGTGAAGACCTTCATGGCGGAGGTGCGTCAGTATCTGCGCGACCTGAACCTCATCATCAAGGTTTTCCGCGAGCCCTTCGCCTCCAACACCATGCTGTTCTCCCCTCACGTGAGTCCCGCTCCTCATCCTCACTCCTCTGCTCTAGGGCTGTCGCGATAACCGCAATACCGCGCTATTGATGAACATTTGAACCCTTTCCAACAATGACTGTATGATTTTGAGATCCATCTTTTCACACTGAGGACAACTGAGTGACTTATATGCAACTATTACAGAAGGTTCAGACGCTCGCTGATGCTCCAGAAGGAGAAGCCATGCATTAAGAGACGGGGGGTGAAAACTTTTGAATTTAAAGATCAGGGTAAATTTAGCTTATTTTGTCTTCTGGGAAACATGTAAGTATATTCTGTAGCCTCTGAAGGGCAGCACTAAATGAATAAAAATATTTCTGTTCAAAAGTTTTCACCCCCCGGCTCTTAATGCATGGTTTCTCCTTCTGGAGCATCAGCGAGCGTCTGAAGCTTCTGTAATAGCTGCGTATGAGTCCCTCAGTCGTCTTCAGCGTGAAAAGATGCATCTCAAAATCATACAGTCATTGTTGGAAAGGGTTCAAATACAACAAAAGTGCTGCAAAACCAAAGAATTTGTGGGAGCTGGGGGTTTTTCTGAAGAACAGCAGGTAGTTTAACTGTTCAGGACAAACAAGGGACTCATGAACAACTATCAC
>NW_015542405.1:231039-231584 GCF_001515605.1 Sinocyclocheilus anshuiensis | reverse complement strand
AACATTTGAACCCTTTCCAACAATGACTGTATGATTTTGAGATCCATCTTTTCACACTGAGGACAACTGAGTGACTTATATGCAACTATTACAGAAGGTTCAGACGCTCGCTGATGCTCCAGAAGGAGAAGCCATGCATTAAGAGACGGGGGGTGAAAACTTTTGAATTTAAAGATCAGGGTAAATTTAGCTTATTTTGTCTTCTGGGAAACATGTAAGTATATTCTGTAGCCTCTGAAGGGCAGCACTAAATGAATAAAAATATTTCTGTTCAAAAGTTTTCACCCCCCGGCTCTTAATGCATGGTTTCTCCTTCTGGAGCATCAGCGAGCGTCTGAAGCTTCTGTAATAGTGGTGCTTGAGTCCCTCAGTTGTCCTCGGAGTGAAAAGATGGATCTCAAAATCATACAGTCATTGTTGGAAAGGGTTCAAATACACAGAAATGCTGGAAAACCAAAGAATTTGTGGGAGCTGGGGGTTTTTCTGAAGAACAGCAGGCAGTTTAACTGTTCAGGACAAACAAGGGACTCATGAACAACTATCAC
>NW_015542405.1:227868-228118 GCF_001515605.1 Sinocyclocheilus anshuiensis | reverse complement strand
TGAAAAGATGGATCTCAAAATCATACAGTCATTGTTGGAAAGGGTTCAAATACACAGAAATGCTGGAAAACCACAGAATGTGCAGGAGCTGGGGAGTTTTTCTGAAGAACAGCAGAAAGTTTAACTGTTCAGGACAAACAAGGGACAAACTATCATTAAACACAAAAACACAGTTGTGGATCATTCAGCTAACAACACAGTATTAAGAATCAAGGGGATGTAAACTTTTGAACGGGGTCATTTTTATAAA